>NC_092768.1:19182546-19482546 GCF_047496795.1 Chiloscyllium punctatum
TACAGACACACACACAGATACACACACAAACACAGACACAGATACACACAGATACGCACACAGATACACACACAGATACACACAGATACACACACAGATATGCACACAGACACACATACAGATACACACACAAACACACACAGATACGCACACAGACACACATACAGATACACACAGATATGCACACAGACACACACACACGCAGCTACACACAGATATGCACACAAATACACACAGATACGCACACAGACACACACGCAGATACACACACAGACACACACACAGATATACACAGATACGCACACAGACACACATACACAGATACACACACAAACACACACATACGCACACAGACACAGACACAGATACACACAGATATGCACACAGACATGCACAGATACACACAGACACACACACAGATACGCACAGATACGCACACAGACACAGATACACACAGATACGCATACAGACACACACACAGATACACACACAAACACAGACACAGATACACACACAGATACGCACACAGATACACACACAGATACACACAGATACACACACAGATATGCACACAGATATGCACACAGACACACACACAGATACACACACAAACACACACAGATACGCACACAGACACACACACAGATACGCACACAAACACACACAGATACGCACACAGACATACATACAGATACACACAGATATGCACACAGACACACGCACACAGATACACACACAAATACACACAGACACACACAGATATACACACACAAACACACAAATATGCACATAGACACACACACAGATACACACAGGTACGCACACAGACACACACACAGATACACACAGACACACTAAGACACACACACAGACACACACATTTACCCACACAGACACCCACACAGATACACACACATACACACACACACACACACACACACGAGCATACATTATAGGAAGGGTGTGAACATGTTGGAGAGAATTGGATGAGAAACTTTCGTTTTGAAGTGGAGAGTGTTCTCCAGATGGGAAGGCCAGAGAGGAGATTTGGTGAATGTTTTCAAACTCCTGATGGGTCTGGACAGAGTAGACAGGGAGGAACTCTTCCCACTCGTAAAACAAAAATCAAGAATGGGAAGGTACAGGTTGGTGCGGATTTACGTGAGCTAAGCCCAGTCGCAGTGAGTAGTTAGGGTCTGGGAAGAACTGGCTGATCCAATGTTGGAGGGAAGTTCCACAGAGACATTCAATGGAGTTAGTTCAGAGAAACAGGACTATCAGAGAAGGCAGGACAATTGGCACAAAATGGTGATGCTCATTCTAACAGCCAGTGCAGGGCCAGTGGGCTAAATCGCCTCCCTGTGTACCTCTGTGGTTGTGTTTAAAGTGGGTTCCCTAACGGTAAGGGGTTGAATCCCTTGTCCTGATAACCCTGGACATGGCTCTGTCTGTCAGTCTGGAAGCTGATTCACAAACTCACGTGAAGGTAGCTATACAAATGAAGCTGGTAGTTGCTGCTGTTTGTAGATTCCTGACTGTCATTATGGGAGCATTCCCGGGACACCCGGTTTCTCTGCCTGGCTTGTCCGATCCACACGGAGCTCAGTATCTCTGGGCTTCACGTCCCATCTGGAACTCAACTGGAGCCAGAAACATTCCCTCCCATTCCCTCCCCACTGCCTCAGCTTCTCTGGGTTAGTCTGATTTCAGATTTCTCTCTCTCTCTCTCTCTCTCTGTCTCTGTCTATGTCTCTCTCTGTGTCTCTCTGTCTGTCTGTCTGTCTCTCTCTCTCTGTCTCACTCTCTCTCTTTGTCTGTCTGTCTGTCTGTCTGTCTCTGTCTGTCTGTCTCTCTCTCTCTCTGTCTGTCTCTCTCTATATCTGTCTTTCTCTGTCTCTGTCTCTCTCTGTGTCTCTGTCTGTCTGTCTGTCTGTCTGTCTCTCTCTCTCTCTGTCTCACTTTCTCTCTGTCTGCCTGTCTGTCTGTCTGTCTGTCTGTCTGTCTGTCTCTCTCTCTCTCTGTCTGTCGGTGTCTCTCTCTCTCTCTCTCTCTCTGTGTACAGGCATCGGGAGGGGAGGATACAGGGTTTCTCTTTGTCTCAGACTTTGACATCCCTCCCATCCCGGGAAATATCCTCCCTCACCCATATTCCTGCCCTCACACCTACCCCCATTCTATCCACCCACCCATACCTATCCCCCTGTATCCACCCCCTCCCCCTGTATCCACTGCCTCCCCCTGTATCCACCCTCGCCCCCTGTATCCACCCTCTCCCCCTGTATCCATCCCCTCCCCCTGTATCCATTCCCTCCCCCTGTATCCAGCCCCTCCCCTGTATCCACCTCCTCCACTGTATCCATTCCCTTTCCCTGTATCCATCCCCTCCCCCTGAATCCACCCTCTCCCCCGGTATCCACCCTCTCCACCGGTATCCACCCCCTCTCCCTGTATCCACCCCTCCCCCTGTATCCACCCTCGCCCTGTATCCACCTTCTCCCCTGTATCCATCCCCTCCCCCTGTATCCTCCCCCTCCCCCTATATCCACCCCCTCCCCCTGTATCCATCCCCTCCCCCTGTATCCATCCCCTCCCGCTGTATCCATCCCCTCCCCCTGTATCCACCCCTCCCCCTGTATCCATCCCCTCCCCCTGTATCCACCCCTCCCCCTGTATCCATCCCCTCCCACTGTATCCATCCCCTCCCCCTGTATCCATCCCCTCCCCCTGTATCCATCCCCTCCCCCTGTATCCATCCCCTCCCCCTGTATCCATCCCCTCCCCCTGTATCCATCCCCTCCCCCTGTATCCATCCCCTCCCGCTGTATCCATCCCCTCCCCCTGTATCCACCCCTCCCCCTATATCCATCCCCTCCCACTGTATCCACCCCCTCCCCCTGTACCCACCCCCTGCCCCTGACTGCGAGGCTTCCCCCCCCAAATTCCTGCCCCTGTCGGTCTCTGCCTTTCTCCAGTTCCGTGCCCCTTGCTGGTGTTAACCCTCTCATTGCCGGTGTTGGTACCTCCACTCACCTGCTGTCCCAACCCTGCCTGCACTTCCCCCGCACCTCCCCCTATGACTCTATACGTCAATCTGCCCCTTTTAATTTAAAATGCTCCTGTTTCCCAAGCTCTCCCTCCTGGCTTTGTCCTGCCCCTTTAAGACGCTCCCCATTCCCTGAGCTTTGAACACTCCGAAAATACACAGGAGGAAATGTAGGCCATTCAGCCCATCGAGCCTCCTCCGCCAGATAATGGCTGATTGGATAATTCTGGGAACCCTGCCTTTAACCCGCAATCTTTAATTCCCTCAATGATAAAACTCTGCCTCTCGCAACCAAGAGGATATTTGTTGACCCAGGCTCTCTACAGTGAAGAATTCCACAGATTCACTCCCCTCCTCATCTCCTTGTGCCCCCTTTATTCTGAGATGATAACCCCCCCCCTGGTTCTCAACTCTCCCACATTGGGAGACAACTTTTCCGCCTGACAAATCCTTCCAGAATCTTGTGCGTTTCAATGAAGTCTCCCCTCATTCTTCTCAAGTCCAATGAGTACAGACACAGGTTACTGTCCGTCCCCTGACAAAGCAGTCCCTGTATACCGAGTGTCAGCCCAGTGAATCCTCTCCGGAATGCCTCCAACATCAGTGTGTTTATCCTTTGATAAGGCAGCTTGAACTGTTCACAGTATTCCAGCTGTGGCCTTGGATCATTTCAGCACAACCTCTGAAGGGCCTGTTTCTGTGCTGTATACTGCCGCGCCGATGCGAGCATAAGAGGTACAGTTAGTAAGTTTGCAGGTGACACCAAAATTGGAGGTGTAGTGGACAGCGAAGAGGGTTACCTCTGATTAAAACAGGATCTGGACCAGATGGGCCAATGGGCTGAGAAGTGGCAGATGGAGTTTAATTCAGATAAATGTGAGGTGCTGCATTTTGCGAAAGCAAATCTTAGCAGGACTTATACACTTAATGGTAAGGTCCTAGGGAGTGTTGCTGAACAAAGAGACCTTGGAGTGCAGGTTCATAGCTCCTTGAAAGTGGAGTCGCAGGTAGATAGGATAGTGAAGAAGGCATTTGGTATGCTTTCCTTTATTGGTCAGAGTACTGAGTACAGGAGTTGGGAGGTCATGTTGCGGCTGTACAGGACATTGGTTAGGCCACTGTTAGAATACTGCATAAATTTCTGGTCTCCTTCCGATTGGAAAGATGTTGTGAAACTTGAAAGGGTTCAGAAAAGATTTACAAGGATGTTGCCAGGGTTGGAGGATTTGAGCTATAGGGAGAGGCTGAACAGGCTGGGGCTGTTTTCCCTGGAGTGTCGGGGGCTGAGGGGTGACCTTATAGAGGTTTACAAAATTATGAGGGGCAAGGATAGGATAAATAGGCAATGTCTTTGCCCTGGGGTCGGGGAGTCCAGAACTAGAGGGATAGGTTTAGGGTGAGAGGGGAAAGATATAAAAGAGACCTAAGGGGCAACCTTTTCACACAGAGGGTGGTACGTGTATGGGATGAGCTGCCAGAGGAAGTGGTGGAGGCTGGTACAATTGCAACATTTAAGGGGCATTTGGATGAGTATATGAATAGGAAGGGTTTGGAGGGATATGGGCTGGGTGCTGGCAGGTGGGACTAGATTGGGTTGGGATATCTGGTTGGCATGGACGGGTTGGACCGAAGGGTCTGTTTCCATGCTGTACATCTCTATGACCCTGTGACTCTCAAATCCCTCTACTCCACGGCCCTGTTCTCTTTCTCTATTTAAATAACATTACACTCCTCTATTCTTCCTGACAAGGTACATAACCGCACATTTTCCCCAATTTATATTCCATGTTTTTTTCTCCTGTAAACTCTTTGGCTGTGCAGTTTTGTTGTAAAACTCTGCAGTTTTCAATGGAACTCTACCGTCTCCTGGTGGTAGCAATGCATTACTGCAACGTGGCAGTGCTCAGATTTTACGTAAAGTCACATAGAGTCATAGAGATGTACAGCATGGAAACAGACCCTTCGGTCCAACCCGTCCACGCCAACCAGATATCCCAATCCAATCTAGTCTCACCTGCCAGCACCCAGCCCATATCCCTCCAAACCCTTCCTATTCATATACCCATCCAAATGCCCCTTAAAGGTTGCAATTGTACCAGCCTCCACCACCTCCTCTGGCAGCTCATTCCATACACATACCACTCTCTGCATGAAAAAGATGCCCCTTAGGTCTCTTTTCTATCTTTCTCCTCTCACCCTAAACCTATGCCCTCTCGTTCTGGACTCTCCCACCCCAGGGAAGAGACTTTGCCAATATATCCGATCCATGCACCTCATGATTTTGACGAGATTAACTCTCTTCAGCCCAACAACTCCACATCAACCAGCCGAAGAGTAACCCACCTAGACCCATTCCCCTACATTTACCCCTGACTGATGTACCTATCAGTACGGACAATTTAGCATGGCCAATTCACCTGACCTGCACATCTTTGGATTGCAGGAGGAAACCCACACAGACACGGGGAGAATGTGCAAACTCCACACAGACAGTCGCCTGAGGCTGGAATCGAACCCACGTCCCTGGTGCTGTGAGGTAGCAGTGCTAACCACTGTGCTGCCATAAGGTCACCCCTCAGCCTCCGACGCTCCAGGGAAAACAGCCCCAGCCTGTTCAGCCTCTCCCTGTAGCTCAAATCCTCCAGCCCTGGCAACAGCCTTGTAAATCTTTTCTGAACCCTTTCAAGCTTCACAACATCCTTCCGATAGGAAGGAGACCAGAATTGCACACAATATTCCAACAGTGGCCTCACCAATGTCCTGTACAGCCGCAACATGACCTCCCAACTCCTGTACTCAATACTCTGACCAATAAAGGAAAGCATACCAACTAGATTGAGATTGGTTGGGAATACTTTGAAGGCAGTTTATTTAATCGTACACAGGTTTATACAAGTTATACTTGACACATTTGCAAAGGGCTCACGAAAGACCCTTTCTCTGAAGAATGCATGGGAGCCATTTTGTGCAGAGTATTTGTGAGGAGAGTACTTCCTGGGATAAGGAGGGCTGCAGTGAGGGTGGGGACTGCAGCTTTTGAATTGAGATGGAGAAGGGTTCGACGGAGAATTCTTTGCTCTTTGGAACTCCAGCTCCAGTTTGCTGAAGACGCAGCCATTAGTAATATTACTGAACTGTTACAGTGCTGATGGAGTGGCACGATGATTAGTCCTGCTGCCTTCGCAGCGCCAGGGACTTGGGTTCAATTCCAGCCTTGGGCAACTGTCTTGGAGTTTGCACATTTTCCCCGTGTCTGTGTGAGTTCCTCCAGGTGCTCTGGTTTCCTCCCACAATTCAAAGGTGTGCAGGTCAGATGAATTGGCCGTGCCCAATTACCCATGGTGTTTAGGGATGTGTAGGTTAGGTGCATTAGTCAGGGTGGGATACTCCTCAGAGGATCAGTGTAGACTTGTTGGGCTGAAGCTTCTGTTTCCATACTGTAGGGATTGTATATAAAAAAAAGGACGCCGTTCGGTCTATCTGTACTGACTCTCTGAAAGAACATTTCCCTCATAAACCTGCACACACCCTTCCTTTCAAATAATAATCAAATTCTCCCTCTATTGGCTGCCTCATCCACACTCTCAGTCAGTACATCCCAGATCCTGACCTCTCTCAGACAAGAAAGAAGAGGAGGCCACTCAGCCCATCACTCAATAGGATTGTGGCTGATCTGATTCTAACCTCAACTCAACAATCCTACATATCATGAAAAACCTTCTATCCATTCGGTAATCTAGAGTCTAAATATCTAATTCTTTGAAGTTTGCATCAAGTATAGACACGGTGGTTAAAGAGCCATTTAGCACACTTGCCTTCATTGCTCAGATCTTGGAGTACAGGAGTTGGGATGTTATGTTGAGATTGTACAGGATACTAGGGAGGCCCCTCCCACAGTACTGTGTCCAGTTCGGATCACCCTGTTATAGGAATAAGCTGGAAAGAGCTCAGAAGAGATTTACCACGGTGTTGCTGGGAATGGAATGTATGACTTATAAGGAGAGGCTGGATAGGCTGGGACTGGGGTATAGGAGGTTGAGGGATGACCTGATAGAGGTTTATCAAATCACAAAGGGCGTGGAATAAGGAGAACGGTAGGTGCCTTTTCCTGAGAATGGGGAATTTCAACACTAGGGGGCACACTTTTTAAGGTGAGGGGAGAGAGATTTACAAAAGACATCAGGAGCAATTTTTTAAATACAAAGTATGGTTTCTGTGTGGAATGGACAGGAAGTGGGGACAGATACAAAAGACATTGTAAAAGACATTGGAGAAGTACGTGAATTAGAAAGGGTGGCACGGTAGCTCAGTGTTTAGTCCCACAGCGCCAGGGACCCGGGTTCAGTTCCAGCCTCGGGCGACTGACTGTGTGGAGTTCACACATTCTCCCCGTGTCTGCGTGGGTTTCCTCCGGGTGCTCCGGTTTCCTCCCATAGTCCAAAGATGTGCAGGATAGGTGAATTGGCCATGCTGAAATTGCTTGTAGTGTTAGGTGCATTAGTCAGAGGGAAATGAGTCTGGGTGGGTTACTCTTAGGAGGGTCGGTGTGGACGGGTTGGGCCAAATCAACTCTATCCACACTTTAGGGAATCTAGTCTAATCCTTGAGAAAGTTTTGGAGGGATGGGGACCAAATGCAGGCATGTGGGACGAGTTCAGTTTGGGAATAGGGTTGGCATGGACTGGTTGGGCCGAAGGGTCTGTTTCCATGCTGTAGGACTCTGCCTTTCAAAGATTCTGCGTGGTCTGCCTTTTGAGGAGAGGAATTCTCGAAGAATCATAACATCTGTGAGAAAAGGTATTTCGACATCTCAGTCTTAAATGGACAACCCCTTTATTTCAAACTCTGACCCCCCCCCACCCCCACCCCGGTTCCAGATTTTCCCACAACAGCAAACATCATTCCCACACCCACCTGGTCAAATCCTGTCAGGATCGTTTATGGTTCAATTAAGTCACCTTTTGAAACTACAGAGGACATGGCACCAGCGTTTCCTCATTCCCGACGTAAGAATGGGAAATATTCCTCCTTGTGTCACTGCTCATCCCTCACCATTCCCGGAATGGCGGGACTACCTTACACTGAAAGACTGGAGCGAATGGGCTTGTATACCCTTGAGTTCAGAAGACTGAGAGGGGATCTGATTGAGACATATAAGGTTATGAAAGGATTGGACACTCTGGAGGCAGGAAACATGTTTCCGCTGATGGGGGAGTGCCGAACCAGAGGACACAGCTTAAAAATACAGGGTAGACCATTTAGGACAGAGATGAGGAGAAACGTCTTCACCCAGAGAGTGGTGGCTGTGTGGAATGCTCTGCCCCAGAGGGCAGTGGAGTCCCAGTCTCTGGATTCATTTAAGAAAGAGTTGGATAGAGCTCTCAAGGATAGTGGAATCAAAGGGTTATGGAGATGAAGCAGGAACAGGATACTGATTAAGGATGATCAGCCATGATCATATTGAACGGTGGTGCAGGCTCGAAGGGCAGAATGGCCTACTCCTGCACCTATTGTCTATTGTCTATTAAATCTGTGCTCCCTCTCTCGTTCTCCATTGTCCCACCAATGGGAACCGTTTCTCCTGACCTCCTCTCTCCTCCCACCCCCCCCCCCCCCCCCCCCACCCAATCCCTCATGAGTTTGGCTCAATCTGACTGTCCAGGAAAACAGACCCCAATCTCTCCAAAGGAAAACACAGAAGTTGCTGGGAAATCTCAGCAGGTCTGGCCCCATCTGTGGAGAGAAACCAGAGTTAATGTTTGGGGTCCACTGGCCTGGGTTCCTCTGGCATCTCCACAGATGCTGCCAGACCTGCTGAGCTTTTCCAGCAATCTCTGTTTTTGTTCCCAGTTTGTGTCCGCCCTCGCTGCCTGTGCCTGCACTTCCTCCTCCCCGGAATTATTCTCAAGGCTCTTCCTCTGCACCCTCTTTCAGACCTGGAAAAGAGATCTGGATTAAAACGTTAGCCCAACAGCAACGTTGTGATCATTGGCAATAGTTATAGGTAGCCACCTGGCTCGCTAATGTTCCTTCACGATGGAATTCTGTTTTCCTGACGGGGACAGGTGTACACCTGACTCCAAACTTACTTGGGTTTGCTCTCGGCTCCCCTCTGAAATGGCCTTAACAGGACCCACTATGTTCAAGCAGTGATTAGGGATGGGTAATAAATGTTGTTTCCCCTCCCACCCTCCGCCCGTCCTGGGAAGAACTGTTAAAAACACAAATCTTTCCCAATAGTGTGCAGCCCAGAGTTGGACATGACACTCCAGTTGTGGCCAAGGACAAAGAACTGGAGGATGCTGGGAAACTGAAACCAGACCAGAAAGTGCTGGAGATCGCCATCAATTTGGAAGCGACATCTCCCCCCCCCCCCCCCCCCACCACCCCCCCCCCCCCCTCTCCCCCTGACCCCCGCTCTCACAGCCCTCAGGACCTGACAACAAAAACAGAAAAGCTTTTATCTTGGAGCATCTGTGGAGAGAGGTCAGGGTTGGCGTTTCCAGTGCGGTGACCGGTCCTCAGAGCTGCGTCCGCGTAAAGGACCACCCTTACCCAGCACCTGCACCCAAAACGTCAACCCGTGTTCTCTCTCTCGATCGGACTCGCTGAGTTTCTCCAGCCCATCCTGTTTGAGGTTGAAGGCAAAAGAGGGCCCCTCCAGGCCAGAGCAGCCTCACCTCTGCCATACACCAGAACCCCACCAGGCCACCGAGGTTGGGCTGGGGGAGGGCGGGGGGGGGATCCAGTGCTATCCCTGGGTGACCAACGCTGCGTTTTCCTTGTCTGCAGGCCTGAGAGGCTGGAATGTGAGCGAGGAGGAGCAGTTCCAGGCCCTGGACTGGGCCTTTGAAACGGGTGTGGCTTACTCCAACATGGCGTATGCAGATGGACACCTTTGGATCCCGCAGAGCGGCCTGTACTACGTCTACTCCCAGGTGGCCTTCTACCTGCCCTCGTGCCAGGAGCTGAGGGGGTGGGATGCCAGGGCAGCTGCTACCGTCCTGACCCACAACGTCTACAAGAGGGCAGACTCTTACCCCGAGCCCACCGTGCTGCTGACGGCCACCAAGTCAGTGTGTGAGGGTGGCACGGGGGACTGGCACATCACTATCAGTCAGGGAGCCCTGTTCGTCCTGCAGGAGAGGGACAGTCTCTTCGTCACCGTCAACAAGGTGGCCATGGTGGTACACGTGGAGCAGAAGACTTTCTTCGGAGCGTTCATGTTGTGACTGTGTGGAGGCGCCGCGGAGGTGGGGGTGGGGGCGAGGGGGAGGTGTCGTGCTGGGGGGGGGCGATGGGCTCTCGACTTTGCCCCATCTGTTGGGAGGTCGGCCTTGTCCCACTGAGAGGCTCCTGAGACAGAGATGAGGCGTTAACCCCTCCCCTCATCATCGGTCACAGGAGCAAGACCAACGGGAAGGCATTTTGCCTGAGGGGAGAGATAGGATGACGCCGTTCGGCCCCTCCGTTGCCAATCAGGGCCTACAGGTGCCCCCCCTGCGTGTTCCCCTCCGAGCCCCTCACCATCCTGACTTGGAAATATGCCACCGTCCCTTCACTGTTGCTGGGTGCCTATCCTGGAACCCCCTCCCTGAGGGGCACACGGTCTGCAGTGGTGCAAGAATGCAGCTCATCCCCAGCCCTTCAAGTGGCAACTAGGGACGGGACAGTAAATGCTGGGCCCAGCCAGCAAACCCCTCCCCCTGAACATGAATAAAAAGTAACAAGAATCCTGGTAAGTCTGACACAGTAACCCCACCCTCACGTTCCCAGCTTGCCTCCCTTTGCTCATCAGAATCTAACTACCTCTGTCTTAAACAAATATTCCAAAACTCTGCTTCCTGCACCTTGTCAGGAAGAGAGGAACTAAGCCTTGTAGCCATCTTGACAAGGTGTTGGTCTCAAACACTAAATGGGGGGGGGGGGGGGGTTGGTTTTGCTTTATGAACAGTGACCCGCTGGTTCTTGTCTGTCTCACGAGGGAACATCCTTCCTCTTGGTCAGGATCCCTCTGGATTTTTCATACTTCATTCTAAACTCCAGGTATATAAGCCTGACCTCAGAACACAATCCCTCCCCCCCCTCCCCCCCTCCCCCCCCTCCCCCCCCCCAGATTCAGGTCTGACTGTAACCTGGTAAACCTTCTCTGAGCTCTTTCCAATACTGCGCACCCTTCCTTCAGTCCAGAGCCCAGGAGTGGGCCACACACACACACACACATTGTTCTCTGAGGTGGTTAGTCCCTTCACACTGTCATATTTGCCTGAGGTCACCGAGTCTTGAGCTTCACGCCGAGGAAGCAGATTTCTGTCAGAAATTTTTACAGGGAGATAGGAAGCCACACGCGGGCGTGACACTCAGTCAGAAGCAGAAGTTGCCAGAAAAGCTCAGCAGGTCTGGCAGCGTCTGTGGAGAGAAATCAGCTTCAGCCAGAGGCTCACTGACGACATTACTGTGTACGGTGACGAAACGTCTGAAAATGAACCTTCCAGCTCAGCGAGCAAACCTACATCCAAAACCTCAACCTCAGCAACAAACCTTTCCAAATCTTGCAAAGAGAAATCAGAGTTAATGTTTTGGGGTGACCTGATTGGCCAAAGCGGGTAGGGGCTGTCGGTTTTTAAGGATGGTATTTGCGGGAGGAGAGTGTGACTGAGAGGTGAACGTCCGCACAGCTCCCTGGTGAATGAGCTGGGCCTTTGTATTGTCAATGGGTTCTGGGCGATTCGAGCACTGTCAGCCGCATTGCTGTCCTCCTGGGGGTTGGAAGGGGGTGGTTGGGGGGGGGAGTTGTTCGGATGACCCATTCAAACCTGTCCACCCCCTTTCCCCACCTATTCCCTTCGAATCTCTCTGGGGGCCAATACATCCTCTGGATTTTGTATCCGCTGGGAAACAGAGTGTGTACACTGGGATCGAGATTTCCAAAGACCTTCGAGGGATGATATTTCTCCACAGCCCAGACCGAAATGGCCAACCGCTGACCGTGAGACTGTGGCAAACACCCCCCACCCCACTCCCCTCAGAGTCTCAGCGACCCAGCCAGTAGCAGTGTGTGAGTGTGTGTCAGGGAGGGTACATCAGCCTCAATGCCTTTAAATGAGTGAATGAGTTGGGTTTGATCAGCACACAGAGCCCGTTATCAGAAAGGCACTGTGTAAACTGTCGATGTGTTGGCTGTTAATGTGCAGGGGGTGAGAGAGGTTGACACTGTATATGGGCTGTTACATACGACAGGTGACTCTCAATTCATCGCGCTGTTCTGGTTGGTTTTGTTTTGCATTTGGAATTAAAATATTGTCTGCGAGGTTGAATGTTAAAAATCACACAACACCAGGTCATAGTCCGACAGGTTTAATTGGAAGCACCAGCTTTCGGAGAAGCCACAACCACCTGACAAAGGAGTGACGCTCTGAAGGCTCACGGTCCAATTAACCCGATAACCTGGTGTTGTATGATATTTAACTTTATACACCCCAGTCCAACACCGGCATCTCCAAATCACAATTTCAATGTTTTATGCAATTTGAGCCAGCAACTGGAGTTCCGTGTCAGAGGTACATCCAAAAGAAACATTAAATTCACTACATTAATGTCAATGGGTCAGGTCTGTCTCTGTGGGACTGAGTGGGATAGTGGGTCAGACACTGTCCCTCTGTGGGACTGAGTGGGGATAGTGGGTCAGATCGTGTCTCCCTGTGGGACTGGGGGGGGACAGTTGGTCAGACACTGTCTCTCTGTGGGACTGAGTGGGGATAGTGGGTCAGATACTGTCTCTCTGTGGGACTGAGTGGGGATAGTGGGTCAGACACTGTCTCTCTGTGGGACTGAGTGGGGATAGTGGGTCAGATACTGTCTCCCTGTGGGGACTGGGTGGGACAGTAGGTCAGACACTGTCTCCCTGTGGGACTGGGTGGGACAGTGGGTCAGACATTGTCTCCCTGTGGGACTGGGTGGGGATTGTGGGTCAGATTGTGTCTCCCTGTGGGACTGGGTGGGACTGTGGGTCAGACACTGTCTCTCTGTGGGACTGGGTGGGGCCGGTGGGTCAGACCCTGTCTCCCTGTGGGACTGGGGGGGGACAGTTGGTCAGACACTGTCTCTCTGTGGGACTGAGTGGGGACGGTGGGTCAGACCCTGTCTCCCTGTGGGACTGGGGGGGGACAGTTGGTCAGACACTGTCTCCCTGTGGGACTGGGTGGGACAGTGGGTCAGACCCTGTCTCCCTGTGGGACTGAGTGGGGACAGTGGGTCAGACACTGTCTCCCTGTGGGACTGGGTGGGGACAGTGGGTCAGACACTGACTCCCTGTGGGACTGGGTGGGGTCAGTGGGTCAGACACTGTCTCCCTGTGGGACTGGGTGGGGGACAGTGGGTCAGACACTCTCTCCCTGTGGGACTGGGTGGGGCAATGTGTCAGACACTGTCTCCCTGTGGGACTGGGTGGGGACAGTGGGTCAGACACAGTCTCCCTGTGGGACTGGGTGGGTCAGACACTGTCTCCCTGTGGGACTGGGGTGGGACAGTGGGTCAGACACTCTCTCCCTGTGGGACTGGGTGGGGACAGTGGGTCAGACACTGTCTCCCCGGGGGACTGGGTGGGGGACAGTGGGTCAGACACTGTCTCCCTGTGGGACTGGGTGGGGGACAGTGGGTCAGACACTGTCTCCCTGTGGGACTGGGTGGGGACAGTGGGTCAGACACTGTCTCCCCGGGGGACTGGGTGGGGACAGTGGGTCAGACACTGTCTCCCTGTGGGACTGGGTGGGGACAGTGGGTCAGACACTGTCTCCCCGGGGGGACTGGGTGGGGACAGTGGGTCAGACACTGTCTCCCTGTGGGACTGGGTGGGGACAGTGGGTCAGACACTGTCTCCCCGGGGGACTGGGTGGGGACAGTGGGTCAGACACTGTCTCCCCGGGGGACTGGGTGGGGACAGTGGGTCAGACACTGTCTCCCCGGGGGACTGTGTGGGGGACAATGGGTCAGACACTGTCTCCCTGTGGGACAGTGGGCCAGACAATGTCTCCCTGTGGGACTGGGTGGGGGACAGTGGGTCAGACACTGTCTCCCTGTGGGACTGGGAGGGGACAGTGGGTCAGACACTGTCTCCCTGTGGGACTGGGTGGGGAGAGTGGGTCAGACACTGTCTCCCCGGGGGACTGGGTGGGGACAGTGGGTCAGACACTGTCTCCATGTGGGACTGGGTGGGGTCAGTGGGTCAGACACTGTCTCCCTGTGGGACTGGGTGGGGACAGTGGGTCAGACACTGTCTCCCTGTGGGACTGGGTGGGGACAGTGGGTCAGACACTGTCTCCCTGTGGGACTGGGGTGGGGACAGTGGGTCAGACACTGTCTCCCTGTGGGACTGGGTGGGGACAGTGGGTCAGACACTGTCTCCCTGTGTGACTGGGTGGGGACAGTGGGTCAGACACTGTCTCCCTGTGGGACAGTGGGTCAGACACTATCTCCCTGTGGGACTATGGGGACAGTGGGTCAGACACTGTCTCCCTGTGGGACTATGGGGACAGTGGGTCAGACACTGTCTCCCTGTGGGACTGGATGGGGACTGTAGGTCAGACACTGTCTCCCTGTGGGACAGTGGGTCAGACACTGTCTCCCTGTGGGACTGGGTGGGGGACAGTGGGTCAGACACTGTCTCCCTGTGGGACAGTGGGTCAGACACTGTCTCCCTGTGGGACTGGGTGGGGACAGTGGGGTCAGACACTGTCTCCCTATGGGACTGGGTGGGGACAGTGGGTCAGACACTGTCTCCCTGTGGGACTGGGTGGGGACAGTGGGTCAGACACTGTCTCCCTGTGGGACAGTGGGTCAGACACTATCTCCCTGTGGGACTATGGGGACAGTGGGTCAGACACTGTCTCCCTGTGGGACTGGGTGGGTCAGACACTGTCTCCCTGTGGGACAGTGGGTCAGACACTATCTCCCTGTGGGACTATGGGGACAGTGGGTCAGACACTGTCTCCCTGTGGGACTATGGGGACAGTGGGTCAGACACTGTCTCCCTGTGGGACTGGTTGGGGACTGTGGGTCAGACAGTGTCTCCCTGTGGGACTGGGTGGGGACAGTGGGTCAGACACTGTCTCCCTGTGGGACTGGGTGGGGACTGTGGGTCAGACACTGTCTCCCTGTGGGAGTGGGTGGGGACAGTGGGTCAGACACTGTCTCCCTGTGGGACTGGGTGGGACAGTGGGTCAGACACTGTCTCCCTGTGGGACTGGGTGGGGACAGTGGGTCAGACACTGTCTCCCTGTGGGACTGGGTGGGGACAGTGGGTCAGACACTGTCTCCCTGTGGGACTGGGTGGGGACAGTGGGTCAGACACTGTCTCCCTGTGGGACTGGGTGGGGACAGTGGGTCAGACACTGTCTCCCTGTGGGACTGGGTGGGACAGTGGGTCAGACACTGTCTCCCTGTGGGACTGGGTGGGACAGTGGGTCAGACACTGTCTCCCTGTGGGACTGGGGTGGGACTGTGGGTCAGACACTGTCTCCCTGTGGGACTGGGTGGGGCAGTGGGTCAGACACTGTCTCCCTGTGGGACTATGGGGACAGTGGGTCAGACACTGTCTCCCTGTGGGACTGGGTGGGACAGTGGGTCAGATACTGTCTCCCTGTGGGACTGGGTGGGGACAGTGGGTCAGACACTGTCTCCCTGTGGGACAGTGGGTCAGACACTGTCTCTCTGTGGGACTATGGGGACAGTGGGTCAGACACTGTCTCCCTGTGGGACTGGGTGGGGACAGTGGGTCAGACACTGTCTCCCTGTGGGACTGGGTGGGGACAGTGGGTCAGACACTCCCTCCCTGTGGGACTGGGGTGGGGACAGTGGGTCAGACACTGTCTCCCTGTGAGACTGGGTGGGGGACAGTGGGTCAGACACTGTCTCCCTGTGGGACTGGGTGGGGACAGTGGGTCAGACACTGTCTCCCTGTGGGGACTGGGTGGGGACAGTGGGTCAGACACTGTCTCCCTGTGGGACTGGGTGGGGACTGTGGGTCAGACACTGTCTCCCTGTGAGACTGGGTGGGGACAGTGGGTCAGACACTGTCTCCCTGTGGGACTGGGTGGGGACAGTGGGTCAGACACTGTCTCCCTGTGGGACTGGGTGGGGACAGTGGGTCAGACACTGTCTCCCTGTGGGACTGGGTGGGGACAGTGGGTCAGACACTGTCTCCCTGTGGGACTGGGTGGGACTGTGGGTCAGACACTGTCTCCCTGTGGGACTGGGTGGGACTGTGGGTCAGACACTGTCTCCCTGTGGGACTGGGTGGGACTGTGGGTCAGACACTGTCTCTCTGTGGGACTGGGTGTGGACAGTGGGTCAGACCCTGTCTCCCTGTGGGACTGGGGTGGGACAGTTGGTCAGACACTGTCTCTCTGTGGGACTGAGTGGGGACGGTGGGTCAGACCCTGTCTCCCTGTGGGACTGGGGGGGGACAGTTGGTCAGACACTGTCTCCCTGTGGGACTGGGTGGAGACAGTGGGTCAGACCCTGTCTCCCTGTGGGACTGGGTGGGGACAGTGGATCAGACACAGTCTCCCTGTGAATCTGGGTGGGTCAGACACTGTCTCCCTGTGGGACTGGGTGGGGACAGTGGGTCAGACACTGTCTCCCTGTGGGACTGGGTGGGGACAGTGGGTCAGACACTGTCTCCCTGTGGGACTGGGTGGGGACAGTGGGTCAGACACTGTCTCTCTGTGGGACTGGGTGGGGACAGTGGGTCAGACACTGTCTCCCTGTGGGACTGGGTGGGGACAGTGTGTCAGACACTGTCTCCCTGTGGGACTGGGTGGGGTCAGTGGGTCAGACACTGTCTCCCTGTGGGACTGGGTGGGGACAGTGGGTCAGACACTGTCTCCCTGTGGGACTGGGTGGGGACAGTGGGTCAGACACTGTCTCCCTGTGGGACTGGGTGGGGACTGTGGGTCAGACACTGTCTCCCTGTGGGACTGGGTGGGGACAGTGGGTCAGACACTGTCTCCCTGTGGGACTGGGTGGGGACTGTGGGTCAGACACTGTCTCCATGTGGGACTGGGTGGGGACAGTGGGTCAGACACTGTCTCCCTGTGGGACTGGGTGGGGACAGTGTGTCAGACACTGTCTCTCTGTGGGACTGGGTGGGACAGTGGGTCAGACACTGTCTCCCCGGGGGACTGGGTGGGGAAAGTGGGTCAGACACTGTCTCCCTGTGGGACTGGGTGGGGACAGTGTGTCAGACACTGTCTCCCTGTGGGACTGGGTGGGGTCAGTGGGTCAGACACTGTCTCCCTGTGGGACTGGGTGGGGACAGTGGGTCAGACACTGTCTCCCTGTGGGACTGGGTGGGGACAGTGGGTCAGACACTGTCTCCCTGTGGGACTGGGTGTGGACAGTGGGTCAGACACTGTCTCCCTGTGGGACTGGGTGGGTCAGTGGGTCAGTCACTGTCTCCCTGTGGGACTGGGTGGGGACAGTGGGTCAGACACTGTCTCCCTGTGGGACTGGGAGGGGACAGTGGGTCAGACACTGTCTCCCTGTGGGACTGGGTGGGGACAGTGGGTCAGACACTGTCTCCCTGTGGGACTGGGTGGGGACAGTGTGTCAGACACTGTCTCCCTGTGGGACTGGGAGGGGACAGTGGGTCAGACACTGTCTCCCTGTGGGACTGGGTGGGGACAGTGGGTCAGACACTGTCTCCCTGTGGGACTGGGTGGGTCAGTGGGTCAGTCACTGTCTCCCTGTGGGACTGGGTGGGGACAGTGTGTCAGACACTGTCTCCCTGTGGGACTGGGTGGGGACAGTGGGTCAGACACTGTCTCCCTGTGGGACTGGGTGGGGACAGTGGGTCAGACACTGTCTCCCTGTGGGACTGGGTGGGGACAGTGGGTCAGACACTGTCTCCCTGTGGGACTGGGTGGGGACTGTGGGTCAGACACTGTCTCCCTGTGGGACTGGGTGGGGACAGTGGGTCAGTCACTGTCTCCCTGTGGGACTGGGTGGAGACAGTGGGTCAGACACTGTCTCCCTGTGGGACTGGGTGCGGACAGTGGGTCAGACACTGTCTCCCTGTGGGACTGGGTGTGTCAGTCACTGTCTCCCTGTGGGACTGGGTGGGGACGGTGGGTTAGACACTGTCTCCCTGTGGGACTGGGTGGGGACAGTGGGTCAGACACTGTCTCCCTGTGGGACTGGGTGGGGACAGTGGGTCCGTCACTGTCTCCCTGTGGGACTGGGTGGGGACAGTGGGTCAGACACTGTCTCCCTGTGGGACTGGGTGGGGACAGTGGGTCAGATCGTGTCTCCCTGTGGGACTGGGTGGGGACAGTGGGTCAGTCACTGTCTCCCTGTGGGAGTGGGTGGGGACAGTGGGTCAGACACTGTCTCCCTGTGGGACTGGGTGGGGACAGTGGGTCAGATCGTGTCTCCCTGTGGGACTGGGTGGGGACAGTGGGTCAGACACTGTCTCCCTGTGGGACTGGGTGGGGACAGTGGGTCAGACACTGTCTCCCTGTGGGACAGTGGGTCAGACACTGTCTCTCTGTGGGACTGGGTGGGACTGTGGGTCAGACACTGTCTCCCTGTGGGACAGTGGGTCAGACACTGTCTCCCTGTGGGATTGGGTGGGTCAGACACTATCTCCCTGTGGGACTATGGGGACAGTTGGTCAGACACTGTCTCCCTGTGGGACTGGGTGGGGACAGTGGGTCAGACACTGTCTCCCTGTGGGACTGGGTGGGGACAGTGGGTCAGACACTGTCTCCCTGTGGGACTATGGGGACAGTGGGTCAGACACTGCCTCACTGTGGGACTGGGTGGGACTGTGGGTCAGACACTGTCTCCCTGTGGGACTGGGTGGGTCAGTCACTGTCTCCCTGTGGGACTGGGTGGGTCAGACACTGTCTCCCTATGGGACTGGGTGGGTCAGACACTGTCGCCCTGTGGGACTGGGTGGGTCAGACACTGTCTCCCTGTGGGACTATGGGGACAGTGGGTCAGACACTGTCTCCCTGTGGGACTATGGGGACAGTGGGTCAGACACTGTCTCCCTGTGGGACTGGGTGGGTCAGACACTGTCTCCCTGTGGGACTGGGTGGGTCAGACACTGTCTCCCTGTGGGACTGGGTGGGTCAGACACTGTCTCCCTGTGGGACTATGGGGACAGTGGGTCAGACGCTGTCTCCCTGTGGGACTGGGTGGGTCAGTCACTGTCTCCCTGTGGGACTGGGTGGGGACAGTGGGTCAGACACTGTCTCCCTGTGGGACTGGGTGGGGACAGTGGGTCAGACACTGTCTCCCTGTGGAACTGGGTGGGGACAGTGGGTCAGACACTGTCTCCCTGTGGGACTGGGTGGGGACAGTGGGTCAGACACTGTCTCCCTGTGGGACTGGGTGGGGACAGTGGGTCAGACACTGTCTCCCTGTGGGACTGGGTGGGACAGTGGGTCAGACACTGTCTCCCTGTGGGACTGGGTGGGACTGTGGGTCAGACACTGTCTCCCTGTGGGACTGGGTGGGACAGACACTATCTCCCTGTGGGACTATGGGGACAGTTGGTCAGACACTGTCTCCCTGTGGGACTATGGGGACAGTGGGTCAGACACTGTCTCCCTGTGGGACTGGTTGGGTCAGACACTGTCTCCCTGTGGGACTGGGTGGGGACAGTGGGTCAGACACTGTCTCCCTGTGGGACTGGGTGGGTCAGACACTGTCTCCCTGTGGGACTATGGGGACAGTGGGTCAGACACTGTCTCCCTGTGTGACTGGGTGGGGACAGTGGGTCAGACACTGTCTCCCTGTGGGACTGGGTGGAGACAGTGGGTCAGACACTGTCTCCCTGTGGGACTGGGTGGGGACAGTGGGTCAGACACTGTCTCCCTGTGGGACTGGGTGGGGACAGTGGGTCAGACACTGTCTCCCTGTGGGACAGTGGGTCAGACACTGTCTCCCTGTGGGACTGGGTGGGGACAGTGGGTCAGACACTGTTTCCCTGTGGGACTGGGTGGGGTCAGTGGGTCAGACACTGTTTCCCTGTGGGACTGGGTGGGGTCAGTGGGTCAGACACTGTCTCCCTGTGGGACTGGATGGGGCAATGTGTCAGACACTGTCTCCCTGTGGGACTGGGTGGGGACAGTGGGTCAGACACTGTCTCCCTGTGGGACTGGGTGGGTCAGTCACTGTCTCCCTGTGGGACTGGGTGGGGACAGTGGGTCAGACACTGTCTCCCTGTGGGACTGGGTGGGGACAGTGGGTCAGACTCTGTCTCCCTGTGGGACTGGGTGGGGACAGTGGGTCAGACACTGTCTCCCTGTGGGACTGGGTGGGTCAGTCACTGTCTCCCTGTGGGACTGGGTGGGGACAGTGGGTCAGACACTGTCTCCCTGTGGGACTGGGTGGGGACAGTGGGTCAGACCCTGTCTCCCTGTGGAACTGGGTGGGGACAGTGGGTCAGACTCTGTCTCCCTGTGGGACTGGGTGGGGACTGTGGGTCAGACACTGTCTCCCTGTGGGACTGGGTGGGACAGTGGGTCAGACACTGTCTCCCTGTGGGACTGGGTGGGGACAGTGGGTCAGACTCTGTCTCCCTGTGGGACTGGGTGGGGACAGTGGGTCAGATCGTGTCTCCCTGTGGGACTGGGTGGGGACAGTGGGTCATCAACTGTCTCCCTGTGGGACTGGGTGGGGACAGTGGGTCATCAACTGTCTCCCTGTGGGACTGGGTGGGGACAGTGGGTCAGACACTGTCTCCCTGTGGGACTGGGTGGGGACAGTGGGTCATCAACTGTCTCCCTGTGGGACTGGGTGGGGACAGTGGGTCAGACACTGTCTCCCTGTGGGACTGGGTGGGGACAGTGGGTCAGACACTGTCTCCCTGTGGGACTGGGTGGGTCAGTCACTGTCTCCCTGTGGGACTGGGTGGGGACAGTGGGTCAGACACTGTCTCCCTGTGGGACTGGGTGGGACAGTTGGTCAGACACTGTCTCCCTGTGGGACAGTGGGTCAGACACTGTCTCCCTGTGGGACTATGGGGACAGTGGGTCAGACACTGTCTCCCTGTGGGACTGGGTGGGGAGAGTGGGTCAGACACTGTCTCCCTGTGGTACTGGGTGGGGACAGTGGGTCAGATACTGTCTCCCTGTGGGACTGGGTGGGGACAGTGGGTCAGACACTGTCTCCCTGTGGGACAGTGGGTCAGACACTGTCTCTCTGTGGGACTATGGGGACAGTGGGTCAGACACTGGCTCCCTGTGGGACTGGGTGGGGACAGTGGGTCAGACACTGTCTCCCTGTGGGACTGGGTGGGGACAGTGGGTCAGACACTCCCTCCCTGTGGGACTGGGTGGGGACAGTGGGTCAGACACTGTCTCCCTGTGGGACTGGGTGGGGACAGTGGGTCAGACACTGTCTCCCTGTGGGACTGGGTGGGGACAGTGGGTCAGACACTGTCTCCCTGTGGGACTGGGTGGGGACAGTGGGTCAGACACTGTCTCCCTGTGGGACTGGGTGGGGACTGTGGGTCAGACACTGTCTCCCTGTGAGACTGGGTGGGGACAGTGGGTCAGACACTGTCTCCCTGTGGGACTGGGTGGGGACAGTGGGTCAGACACTGTCTCCCTGTGGGACTGGGTGGGGACAGTGGGTCAGACACTGTCTCCCTGTGGGACTGGGTGGGGACAGTGGGTCAGACACTGTCTCCCTGTGGGACGGTGTGGGACTTTGGGTCAGACACTGTCTCCCTGTGGGACTGGGTGGGACTGTGGGTCAGACACTGTCTCCCTGTGGGACTGGGTGGGACTGTGGGTCAGACACTGTCTCTCTGTGGGACTGGGTGTGGACAGTGGGTCAGACCCTGTCACCCTGTGGGACTGGGGGGGGACAGTTGGTCAGACACTGTCTCTCTGTGGGACTGGGTGGGACAGTGGGTCAGACCCTGTCTCCCTGTGGGACTGGGTGGGGACAGTGGGTCAGACACAGTCTCCCTGTGGATCTGGGTGGGTCAGACACTGTCTCCCTGTGGGACTGGGTGGGGACAGTGGGTCAGACACTGTCTCCCTGTGGGACTGGGTGGGGACAGTGGGTCAGACACTGTCTCCCTGTGGGACTGGGTGGGGACAGTGGGTCAGACACTGTCTCTCTGTGGGACTGGGTGGGGACAGTGGGTCAGACACTGTCTCCCTGTGGGACTGGGTGGGGACAGTGTGTCAGACACTGTCTCCCTGTGGGACTGGGTGGGGTCAGTGGGTCAGACACTGTCTCCCTGTGGGACTGGGTGGGGACAGTGGGTCAGACACTGTCTCCCTGTGGGACTGGGTGGGGACAGTGGGTCAGACCCTGTCTCCCTGTGGGACTGGGGGGGGACAGTTGGTCAGACACTGTCTCCCTGTGGGACTGGGTGGGGACAGTGGGTCAGACACAGTCTCCCTGTGGATCTGGGTGGGTCAGACACTGTCTCCCTGTGGGACTGGGTGGGGACAGTGGGTCAGACACTGTCTCCCTGTGGGACTGGGTGGGGACAGTGGGTCAGACACTGTCTCCCTGTGGGACTGGGTGGGGACAGTGGGTCAGACACTGTCTCTCTGTGGGACTGGGTGGGGACAGTGGGTCAGACACTGTCTCCCTGTGGGACTGGGTGGGGACAGTGTGTCAGACACTGTCTCCCTGTGGGACTGGGTGGGGTCAGTGGGTCAGACACTGTCTCCCTGTGGGACTGGGTGGGGACAGTGGGTCAGACACTGTCTCCCTGTGGGACTGGGTGGGGACAGTGGGTCAGACACTGTCTCCCTGTGGGACTGGGTGGGGACTGTGGGTCAGACACTGTCTCCCTGTGGGACTGGGTGGGGACAGTGGGTCAGACACTGTCTCCCTGTGGGACTGGGTGGGGACTGTGGGTCAGACACTGTCTCCCCGGGGGACTGGGTGGGGACAGTGGGTCAGACACTGTCTCCCTGTGGGACTGGGTGGGGACAGTGTGTCAGACACTGTCTCTCTGTGGGACTGGGTGGGACAGTGGGTCAGACACTGTCTCCCCGGGGGACTGGGTGGGGAAAGTGGGTCAGACACTGTCTCCCTGTGGGACTGGGTGGGGACAGTGTGTCAGACACTGTCTCCCTGTGGGACTGGGTGGGGTCAGTGGGTCAGACACTGTCTCCCTGTGGGACTAGGTGGGGACAGTGGGTCAGACACTGTCTCCCTGTGGGACTGGGTGGGGACAGTGGGTCAGACACTGTCTCCCTGTGGGACTGGGTGGGGATAGTGGGTCAGACACTGTCTCCCTGTGGGACTGGGTGTGGACAGTGGGTCAGACACTTTCTCCCTGTGGGACTGGGTGGGTCAGTGGGTCAGTCACTGTCTCCCTGTGGGACTGGGTGGGGACAGTGGGTCAGACACTGTCTCCCTGTGGGACTGGGAGGGGACAGTGGGTCAGACACTGTCTCCCTGTGGGACTGGGTGGGGACAGTGGGTCAGACACTGTCTCCCTGTGGGACTGGGTGGGGACAGAGTGTCAGACACTGTCTCCCTGTGGGACTGGGAGGGGACAGTGGGTCAGACACTGTCTCCCTGTGGGACTGGGTGGGGTCAGTGGGTCAGACACTGTCTCCCTGTGGGACTGGGTGGGTCAGTGGGTCAGTCACTGTCTCCCTGTGGGACTGGGTGGGGACAGTGTGTCAGACACTGTCTCCCTGTGGGACTGGGTGGGGACAGTGGGTCAGACACTGTCTCCCTGTGGGACTGGGTGGGGACAGGTGGTCAGACACTGTCTCCCTGTGGGACTGGGTGGAGACAGTGGGTCAGACACTGTCTCCCTGTGGGACTGGGTGGGGACAGTGGGTCAGACACTGTCTCCCTGTGGGACTGGGTGGGGACAGTGGGTCAGTCACTGTCTCCCTGTGGGACTGGGTGGGGACAGTGGGTCAGACACTGTCTCCCTGTGGGACTGGGTGGGTCAGTCACTGTCTCCCTGTGGGACTGGGTGGGGACGGTGGGTCAGACACTGTCTCCCTGTGGGACTGGGTGGGGATAGTGGGTCAGTCACTGTCTCCCTGTGGGACTGGGTGGGGACAGTGGGTCAGACACTGTCTCCCTGTGGGACTGGGTGGGGATAGTGGGTCAGATCGTGTCTCCCTGTGGGACTGGGTTGGGACAGTGGGTCAGTCACTGTCTCCCTGTGGGAGTGGGTGGGGACAGTGGGTCAGACACTGTCTCCCTGTGGGACTGGGTGGGGACAGTGGGTCAGATCGTGTCTCCCTGTGGGACTGGGTGGGGACAGTGGGTCAGACACTGTCTCCCTGTGGGACTGGGTGGGGACAGTGGGTCAGACACTGTCTCCCTGTGGGACAGTGGGTCAGACACTGTCTCCCTGTGGGACTGGGTGGGACTGTGGGTCAGACACTGTCTCCCTGTGGGACAGTGGGTCAGACACTGTCTCCCTGTGGGATTGGGTGGGTCAGACACTATCTCCCTGTGGGACTATGGGGACAGTTGGTCAGACACTGTCTCCCTGTGGGACTGGGTGGGGACAGTGGGTCAGACACTGTCTCCTTGTGGTACTGGGTGGGGACAGTGGGTCAGACACTGTCTCCCTGTGGGACTATGGGGACAGTGGGTCAGACACTGCCTCACTGTGGGACTGGGTGGGACTGTGGGTCAGACACTGTCTCCCTGTGGGACTGGGTGGGTCAGTCACTGTCTCCCTGTGGGACTGGGTGGGTCAGACACTGTCTCCCTGTGGGACTGGGTGGGTCAGACACTGTCTCCCTGTGGGACTGGGTGGGTCAGACACTGTCGCCCTGTGGGACTGGGTGGGTCAGACACTGTCTCCCTGTGGGACTATGGGGACAGTGGGTCAGACACTGTCTCCCTGTGGGACTATGGGGACAGTGGGTCAGACACTGTCTCCCTGTGGGACTGGGTGGGTCAGACACTGTCTCCCTGTGGGACTGGGTGGGTCAGACACTGTCTCCCTGTGGGACTGGGTGGGTCAGACACTGTCTCCCTGTGGGACTTTGGGGACAGTGGGTCAGACGCTGTCTCCCTGTGGGACTGGGTGGGTCAGTCACTGTCTCCCTGTGGGACTGGGTGGGGACAGTGGGTCAGACACTGTCTCCCTGTGGGACTGGGTGGGGACAGTGGGTCAGACACTGTCTCCCTGTGGAACTGGGTGGGGACAGTGGGTCAGACACTGTCTCCCTGTGGGACTGGGTGGGGACAGTGGGTCAGACACTGTCTCCCTGTGGGACTGGGTGGGGACAGTGGGTCAGACACTGTCTCCCTGTGGGACTGGGTGGGACAGTGGGTCAGACACTGTCTCCCTGTGGGACTGGGTGGGACTGTGGGTCAGACACTGTCTCCCTGTGGGACTGGGTGGGACAGACACTATCTCCCTGTGGGACTATGGGGACAGTTGGTCAGAAACTGTCTGCCTGTGGGACTATGGGGACAGTGGGTCAGACACTGTCTCCCTGTGGGACTGGTTGGGTCAGACACTGTCTCCCTGTGGGACTGGGTGGGTCAGACACTGTCTCCCTGTGGGACTATGGGGACAGTGGGTCAGACACTGTCTCCCTGTGTGACTGGGTGGGGACAGTGGGTCAGACACTGTCTCCCTGTGGGACTGGGTGGAGACAGTGGGTCAGACACTGTCTCCCTGTGGGACTGGGTGGGGACAGTGGGTCAGACACTGTCTCCCTGTGGGACTATGGGGACAGTGGGTCAGACACTCTCTCCCTGTGGGACTGGGTGGGTCAGTGGGTCAGACACTGTCTCCCTGTGGGACTGGGTGGGGACAGTGGGTCAGACACTGTCTCCCTGTGGGACTGGGTGGGGACAGTGGGTCAGACACTGTCTCCCTGTGGGACTGGGTGGGGTCAGTGGGTCAGACACTGTCTCCCTGTGGGACTGGGTGGGGACAGTGGGTCAGACACTGTCTCCCTGTGGGACAGTGGGTCAGACACTGTCTCCCTGTGGGACTGGGTGGGGACAGTGGGTCAGACACTGTTTCCCTGTGGGACTGGGTGGGGTCAGTGGGTCAGACACTGTTTCCCTGTGGGACTGGGTGGGGTCAGTGGGTCAGACACTGTCTCCCTGTGGGACTGGATGGGGCAATGTGTCAGACACTGTCTCCCTGTGGGACTGGGTGGGGTCAGTGGGTCAGACACTGTCTCCCTGTGGGACTGGGTGGGGACAGTGGGTCATCAACTGTCTCCCTGTGGGACTGGGTGGGGACAGTGGGTCATCAACTGTCTCCCTGTGGGACTGGGTGGGGACAGTGGGTCAGACACTGTCTCCCTGTGGGACTGGGTGGGGACTGTGGGTCAGACACTGTCTCCCTGTGGGACTGGGTGGGTCAGACACTGTCTCCCTGTGGGACTGGGTGGGGACAGTGGGTCAGACACTGTCTCCCTGTGGGACTGGGTGGGGACAGTGGGTCAGACACTGTCTCCCTGTGGGACTGGGTGGGTCAGTCACTGTCTCCCTGTGGGACTGGGTGGGGACAGTGGGTCAGACACTGTCTCCCTGTGGGACTGGGTGGGGACAGTGGGTCAGACTCTGTCTCCCTGTGGGACTGGGTGGGGACAGTGGGTCAGACACTGTCTCCCTGTGGGACTGGCTGGGTCAGTCACTGTCTCCCTGTGGGACTGGGTGGGGACAGTGGGTCAGACTCTGTCTCCCTGTGGGACTGGGTGGGGACAGTGGGTCAGACCCTGTCTCCCTGTGGAACTGGGTGGGGACAGTGGGTCAGACTCTGTCTCCCTGTGGGACTGGGTGGGGACTGTGGGTCAGACACTGTCTCCCTGTGGGACTGGGTGGGACAGTGGGTCAGACACTGTCTCCCTGTGGGACTGGGTGGGGACAGTGGGTCAGACTCTGTCTCCCTGTGGGACTGGGTGGGGACAGTGGGTCAGACACTGTCTCCCTGTGGGACTGGGTGGGGACAGTGGGTCATCAACTGTCTCCCTGTGGGACTGGGTGGGGACAGTGGGTCATCAACTGTCTCCCTGTGGGACTGGGTGGGGACAGTGGGTCAGACACTGTCTCCCTGTGGGACTGGGTGGGGACAGTGGGTCATCAACTGTCTCCCTGTGGGACTGGGTGGGGACAGTGGGTCAGACACTGTCTCCCTGTGGGACTGGGTGGGGACAGTGGGTCAGACACTGTCTCCCTGTGGGACTGGGTGGGGACAGTGGGTCAGACACTGTCTCCCTGTGGGACTGGGTGGGACAGTTGGTCAGACACTGTCTCCCTGTGGGACAGTGGGTCAGACACTGTCTCCCTGTGGGACTATGGGGACAGTTGGTCAGACACCGTCTCCTTGTGGGACTGGGAGGGGACAGTGGCTCAGACACTGTCTCCCTGTGGGACTATGGGGACAGTGGGTCAGACACTGTCTCCCTGTGGGACTGGGTGGGGACAGTGGGTCAGACACTGTCTCCCTGTGGGACTACGGGGACAGTGGGTCAGACACTGTCTCCCTGTGGGACTGGGTGGGGACAGTGGGTCAGACACTCTCTCCCTGTGGGACTGGGTGGGGACAGTGGGTCAGACACTGTCTCCCTGTGGGACTGGGTGGGGACAGTGGGTCAGACACTGTCTCCCTGTGGGACTGGGTGGGGACAGTGGGTCAGACACTGTCTCCCTGTGGGACTGGGTGGGGACAGTGGGTCAGACACTGTCTCCCTGTGGGACTGGGTGGGGACAGTGGGTCAGACACTCTCTCCCTGTGGGACTGGGTGGGGACAGTGGGTCAGACACTGTCTCCCTGTGGGACTGGGTGGGGACAGTGGGTCAGACACTGTCTCCCTGTGGGACTGGGTGGGTCAGACACTGTCTCCCTGTGGGACTGGGTGGGGACAGTGGGTCAGACACTGTCTCCCTGTGTGACTGGGTGGGTCAGTGGGTCAGTCACTGTCTCCCTGTGTGACTGGGTGGGTCAGTGGGTCAGTCACTGTCTCCCTGTGGGACTGGTTGGGTCAGACACTGTCTCCCTGTGGGACTATGGGGACAGTTGGTCAGACACTGTCTCCCTGTGGGACTGGGTGGGGACGGTGGGTCAGTCACTGTCTCCCTGTGGGACTGTGTATGTGCGATGGGTCAGACACTGTTTCCCTGTGGGACTGGATGGGGCAGTGAGACAGACACTGTCTCTCTGTGGGACTGGGTGGGGACAGTGGGTCAGACACTGTCTCCCTGTGGGACTGGGTGGGTCAGACACTGTCTCCCTGTGGGACTGGATGGGGTAGTGAGACAGACACTGTCTCTCTGTGGGACTGGGTGGGGACAGTGGGTCAGACACTGTCTCCCTGTGTGACTGGGTGGGGACAGTGGGTCAGACACTGTCTCCCTGTGGGACAGTGGGTCAGACACTGTCTCCCTGTGGAACTGGGTGGGGACAGTGGGTCAGACACTGTCTCTCTGTGGGACTGTGGGGCAGACACTGTCTCCCGGTGGGACTATGGGGACAGTTGGTCAGACATTGTCTCCCTGTGGGACTGGGAGGGGACAGTGGGTCAGACACTGTCTCCCTGTGGGACTGGGTGGGTCAGACACTGTCTCCCTGTGGGACTGGGTGGGTCAGACACTGTCTCCCTGTTGGACTATGGGGACAGTTGGTCAGACACTGTCTCTCTGTGGGACAATGGGTCAGACACTGTCTCCCTGTGGGACTATGGGGACAGTGGGTCAGACACTGTCTCTCTGTGGGACAGTGGGTCAGACACTGTCTCCCTGTGGGACTGGGTGGGTCAGACACTGTCTCCCTGTTGGACTATGGGGACAGTTGGTCAGACACTGTCTCTCTGTGGGACAGTGGGTCAGACACTGTCTCCCTGTGGGACTGGGTGGGTCAGACACTGTCTCCCTGTGGGACTATGGGGACAGTTGGTCAGACACTGTCTCTCTGTGGGACTATGGGGACAGTTGGTCAGACACTGTCTCCCTATGGGACTGGGTGGGTCAGACACTATCTCCCGGTGGGACTGGGTGGGTCAGACACTGTCTCCCTGTGGGACTATGGGGACAGTTGGTCAGACACTGTCTCTCTTTGGGACCGTGGGTCAGGCACTGTCTCCCTGTGGGACTGGGTGGGTCAGACACTGTCTCCCTGTGGGACTATGGGGACAATTGGTCAGATACTGTCTCCCTGTGGGACTGGGTGGGGACAGTGTGTCTGACACTGTCTCTCTGTGGGACTGGGTGGGGACAGTGGGTCAGACACTGTCTCCCTGTGGGACTGGGTGGGGACAGTGGGTCAGACACTGTCTCCCTGTGTGACTGGGTGGGGACTGTGGGTCAGACACTGTCTCCCTGTGGGACTGGGTGGGGACTGTGGGTCAGACACTGTCTCCCTGTGGGACTGGGTGGGGACAGTGGGTCAGACACTGTCTCCCTGTGGGACTGGGTGGGGACTGTGGGTCAGTCACTGTCTCCCTGTGGGACTGGGTGGGGACAGTGGGTCAGACACTGTCTCCCTGTGGGACTATGGGGACAGTGGGTCAGACACTGTCTCCCTGTGGGACTGGGTGGGGACAGTGGGTCAGACACTGTCTCCCTGTGGGACTATGGGGACAGTGGGTCAGACACTGTCTCCCTGTGGGACTGGGTGGGGACAGTGGGTCAGACACTGTCTCCCTGTGGGACTATGGGGACAGTGGGTCAGACACTGTCTCCCTGTGGGACTGGGTGGGGACAGTGGGTCAGACACTGTCTCCCTGTGGGACTATGGGGACAGTGGGTCAGACACTGTCTCCCTGTGGGACTGGGTGGGGACAGTGGGTCAGACACTGTCTCCCTGTGGGACTGGGTGGGGACTGTGGGTCAGACACTGTCTCCCTGTGGGACTGGGTGGGGACAGTGGGTCAGATACTGTCTCCCTGTGGGACTGGGTGGGTCAGACACTGTCTCCCTGTGTGACTGGGTGGGGACTGTGGGTCAGACACTGTCTCCCTGTGGGACTGGGTGGGGACTGTGGGTCAGACACTGTCTCCCTGTGGGACTGGATGGGGACAGTGGGTCAGACACTGTCTCCCTGTGGGACTGGGTGGGGACAGTGGGTCAGACACTGTCTCCCTGTGGGACTGGGTGGGACAGTGGGTCAGACACTGTCTCCCTGTGAGACTGGGTGGGGACAGTGGGTCAGACACTGTCTCCCTGTGGGACTGGGTGGGGACAGTGGGTCAGACCGTCTGCAAGTCTACCATCCCTGGGATTTGCAACTCAGTCTCCACAATGATAAAGAGATTGAATGTTTCCAAGCTGTGATATTGTCTTGGACAATGTGCATTTGGGCTGTTCTCCCTCTGACCAGGCGATAATACAAATCCCAAGGTGATGATACCCACTGGTCAGTTGCTTCCATGTTGTAGTGGGGTGGTTCAGGGATGTCTCCCTGGTTTTAATGTTATTGCTCGCATATCACACGCTGACCAACCAGACTGAAATAAACCTGTTACCCCTGTGCCCTGAGTGCTCGTCCCTCCCAACACCACGGTGTACATTGTCAGCGCTGGCTCAGTGCTCGCTAACAGCATTTCATCAGCAGATGGGAGAACACACAGGTACAGGGCTCCTGTGAAGTGGAGCGGGAGAGTGGTGGAGAGTGGCACTTCCCTCCACTTCCAGAGTGTTGGCCATAGAGGATCGGGGAGGCAATAGACAATAGATGCAGGAGTAGGCCATTCTGCCCTTCGAGCCTGCACCGCCATTCAATATGATCATGGCTGATCATCCTTAATCAGTATCCTGTTCCTGCCTCATCTCCATAACCCTTTGATTCCACTATCTTTGAGAGCTCTATCCAACTCTTTCTGAAATGAATCCAGAGACTGGGCCTCCACTGCCCTCTGGGGCAGAGCATTCCACACAGCCACCACTCTCTGGGTGAAGAAGTTTCTCCTCATCTCTGTCCTAAATGGTCTACCCCCTATTTTTAAGCTGTGTCCTCTGGTTCGGCACTCACCCATCAGCGGAAACATGTTTCCTGCTGCCAGAGTGTCCAATCCTGATGGGAGGCTGATGGGGGATTTGTCAGGACATTTCCCCCAGTGCCGGGATTGGGGAGGGGGGAGTTTATCCGAGGGGGTGTTGACAAGCTATAGCTCACTCAGAGTCCCACTGACTATGGCATTTATATGGTCGTCAAGGGAGTGTCATGGAACAGCGTTCAGGCTACAGGGAGACATGATGCCACTGACTGAGCAGCAGGGGGAGCCATTGGCTTCTCGTGGAGAGTGCTACAACAACAAATTGCATTTACCTTGCCCCCCCAACCCCCATCCCTCTCCCCTTCCCCTCTCACCGAGGAGAAATGACCCACAGCTCACCATGGGTTTGGGGCTGGCTCTCATGGACTGTCTGATTCTGTTGGTGCTGTGTTCCCTGGTACTCACACTCTCTCTCTCTCTCTCTATCTCTCTCTCTATCTCTATCTCTTCCTCCTCCTCCCAACCACCCAGAATCCATCCTCATTTCCAAATCCAGTCTCGGCCTAACACCGCCATCCCTCGAAATTCCCTCAAGGATCTCGGAGCATCCTTCCATATTTCGGGCCTGCTTGTATCTCACCATGTTGTTTTCTGCTACGGAATTCTCTCCTGAGAATGATTCCTTGTCTTAACCCCACGCCCTGACCACAGAGACAGAGGTTGTGTTGTTCTTTTGGATATTATTTTTGGATTGTGTACAGCATGGAAACAGGCCCTTCGGCCCAATGAGGCCACAGTGACCTATTTCCCTACATTTACTTCTGAGCGATGCACCTTACCCACATATCCCTGAGCACTGTGGGCACTTTAACATGGCCAATCCATCCTAACCTGCACATCTTTGGATTGTGGGAGGTAACCAGAGAGCTGGGAGGAAACCTACACAGACACGGGGAGAGTGTATGACTGGAATCGAACCCAGGTCCCCGGCGCTGTGAGGCAGGAGTACTAACCACTGAGCCACCCTGCTGTCACAATGTTCTACAAAAGGTAACCTGCTTTTTCTCCGTTGCAGTACTTTAAAAATATTTGGGTGGTTTCCAAGGTTGGGGGGTGCTATATAAATGCAAATCCTTTTATTTGTTTTTCTTGCAGTTCTGGTAATCAGGAGCAGGACAAGGCAATCCCCACAAATCACCCCATCCGAACACACACTAACCCCCCACCCCCCACACCGCCCACCCCACCCCCCACACCGCTCACACCCCACACCCCCACACCGCTCACCCCACCCCCCACACCGCTCACATCCCACTCCCCACACCACCCACACCCCACACCCCACACCGCCAACACCCCACCCCCCACACCGCCCACCCCAACCCCCACACCACCCACACCCCACACCCCCACACCACCCACACCCCACACCCCCACAACGCCCACACCGCCCACCCCACCCCCCACAACCCACACACCCCCACCCCCCACACCGCTCACATCCCACTCCCCACACCACCCACACCCCACACCCCACACCGCCAACACCCCACCCCCCACACCACCCACACCCCACCCCCCACACCGCCCACCCCAACCCCCACACCACCCACACCCCACACCCCCACACCACCCACACCCCACACCCCCACAACGCCCACACCGCCCACCCCACCCCCCACAACCCACACACCCCCACCCCCCACACCACCCACACCCCACCCCCCACACCGCTCACCCCACCCCCCACACCACCCACACCCCACCCCCCACACTGCTCACCCCACCCCCCACACCGCCCACCCCACCCCCCACACCGCCCACGCCCCACACCCCCACACCGCTCACCCCACCCCCCACACCGCTCACACCCCACCCCCCACACCGCTCACCCCACCCCCCACACCGCCCACACCCCACCCCCACTCCACCCACACCCTACACCCCCACACCGCCCACACCCCACCCCCCAAACCGCCCACCCCACCCCCCACACTGCTCACCCCACCCCCCACACCGCTCACATCCCACTCCCCACACCACCCACACCCCACACCCCACACCGCCCACACCCCACCCCCACTCCACCCACACCCTACACCCCCACACCGCCCACCGCCCACCACACCCCCCACAACCCACACCCCACTCCCCACTCCCCACACAGCCCACCCCAACCCCCTCACCGCCCATCCCACCCCCCACACTGCTCACACCCCACCCCCCACCCCCCACACCACCCACCACACCCCCCACAACCCACACCCCACTCCCCACTCCCCACACAGCCCACCCCAACCCCCTCACCGCCCATCCCACCCCCCACACTGCTCACACCCCACACCCCCACACCGCCCACACCGCCCACCCCACCCCCCACACCACCCACACCCCACCGCCCCCCACAACCCACACACCCTCACCCCCCATACCCGACACCCCCCACCCCAACCCCTACACCACTCACACCCCGCTCCCCGCACCACCCACACCCCACACCCACAACCTCCACACCACCCACACCCCATACCCAACACCGCCCACAGCCCACACCCCCCACACACCCACAACCTCCACACCACCCACACCACACAGCCCACACCCCACACCCCACACCGCCCACACCCCACCCCCCACACCGCCCACACCCCACCCCCCACACCCGACACCCCCCCACACCCCCCACATCCCCCACATTGCCCACACACCCCACACCCCAACACCCCATCCACGCCGCGCACACCCCACCACCCACCCCCCACACCGCCCACACCCCACCCCCCCACATCTGACAGACACCCACCCCCCACAACCCCCACACTGCCCACACACCCCACACCCCCACACCCCATCCTCCACACACCTCGACCCCCCACATCGTGCACACCCCCACACCCCACTCCCACCCCACACCCCCACACCCCACTCCCACCCCACACCCCCACACCCCACTCCCACCCCACACACCCACGCCCCACTTCCACACCGCCCCACACCACACCCCACACACCACCAACACCCCAACCTCCCACTGCTCACACCCCCACACCGCGCACACCCCATCCCGCCCCCACTCCGCCCCCACCCCGCCCCCAACCCCCCACACCACTCACACCCCCACACCCCCTACACGCCCACAACCCCCATATCGCCCACACCCCCACACTGCCCACACCCCACACCACCCACACCCCTCACCCCCACACCCCACACACACCCCACACTCCCCACACCCCACACACCCACACCCCCCACCCCACACTCCCCACACTGCCAATACCCCCCACACCCCACACCCCCACACCCCACACTCCCCACACTGGCCACACCCCACACCCCACAGCCCCCACCACCTACACCGTCCACACCCCTCCCCCCACAACCCACACACCCCCACCCCCACCCCACACTCCCCATACCGCCCACAGACCCCCACACCCCACTCCCCACACACCCACACACATCCACGACCCCACCCCCCACACCGCCCACACCGCTCACACCCCACCCCACCCACACCGCCCACACAGCGCACACCCTCCCAACACTGCCCACACCCCCACACCCAATACCCCCACACTCACCCCCCCAACACCGCCCACACCGCGCACACCCCACACCCCCCACATCCCACACCCCCACAGCCCCACACCCCACAGCCCCCCACCCCCCATACCAGACACACCCCCACCTCCCACATCCCCCACACTGCCGACACACCCCACAGCCCGAAACCCCACCTCCCACACCTCACCTCCCCACACCCCATCCCATCCTCCTCACACCGCGACCCCCCACATCGCCCACACCCCCACACCCCACTCCACACACCCCACTCCCCACACACCCTGACCCGCCCACACCCCCACACCCCACCCCCTACACACTTCGACCCCTCACACCGCCCACAACCCCACACTCCACTTCCCACACCTCACCCCCCCACACACCAGACACAACCCCACACCCGACACACGCACACATCCCCACCCCCCACACTGCCCACACCCCACACACCCCTACATCCCCCATACCCCACAAACCCCACACACCCCCAGCCCCCACACCGTCCACACCCCACATCCCACACATCCCCACACCCCACCCCCCCACACCCCCACATCCCATTCCCCATACACCCCCACCCTCACACACCAACACGCCCACTCACCCACACTCAACCCCCACACACACCCACCCCCACACCCCCACACCTCGCACATCCACAGCCCCCACACCACCCACATCCCCACCCCCCACACACCCCTCCCCCACACCAGACATACCCCCACACAGCCCACACCCCCACACCCCCACATCCCATTCCCCATACACCCCCACCCCCACACACCAACACGCCCACTCACCCACACTCAACCCCCACACACCACCCCCACCCCCACACCCCACACACCCCCACACACCACCCCACACACACACCCACCCCCACACCTCGCACATCCACAGCCCCACACCACCCACACCCCCACCTCCCACACACCCCTCCCCCACACCAGACATACCCCCACACAGCCCACACCCCCACACCCCACAACCCACCCACCCCCATCCCCCACACCCTACACCGCCCACACCCCCACACCCCACAACCCACACACCCCTAGCCCCACACCCCCACACTTTACCCCCCACCCCCAACCCCCCCACACACCCCCACCTCGCACAACTCACACACCCCCACCCCCACACCGCCCACACCACCACCCCTCCACCCCCCACACCGCACACACCCCCACACTGCCCACACCCCCAGACCCCCCGCCACCCCAACCCCCAGCCCCACACCCCCCATACTGCCCACACCCCCAGACCCCCCCGACTCCCTAACCCCCAACCCCACACCCCACACATATCCCCACCCCCACACCGCCCACACCCCACACCCCACAACTCACACCCTCCACACCGACCACAGCCCTACCACCCACCCCACACCCCTCACACCCTCACCCCACACATCGCCACATCCCACACACCTCCACGCCCCACAGCACCCACACTGCCCGCACCACCCAGGTGTGTGTGTACTCTGTTAAGTTAGACAGGCCGGTTGTGTGTACTGGGGTGAGTTAGACAGGCCGGGTGTGTGTACTGAGGTTAGTGAGACAGGCCGGGTGTGTGTTCTGAGGTGAGTTAGACATGCCGGGTGTGTGTACTGAGGTGAGTTAGACAGGCCGGGTGTGTGTACTGAGGTGAGTTAGACAGGCCGGGTGTGTGTACTGAGGTGAGTTAGACAGGCCGGGTGTGTGTACTGAGGTTAGTGAGACAGGCCGGGTGTGTGTTCTGAGGTGAGTTAGACAGGCCGGGTGTGTGTACTGAGGTGAGTTAGACAGGCCGGGTGTGTGTACTGAGGTGAGTTAGACAGGCCGGGTGTATGTACTGAGGTGAGTTAGACAGGCCGGGTGTGTGTACTGGGGTGAGTTAGACAGGCCGGGTGTGTGTTCTGAGGTGAGTTAGACAGGCCGGGTGTGTGTACTGAGTTTAGTTAGACAGGCCGGGACTGTGTACTGAGGTGGGTTAGACAGGTGGGTGTGTGTACTGAGGTTAGTGAGACAGGCCGGGTGTGTGTACTGAGGTTAGTTAGACAGGCCGGGTGTGTGTACTGAGGTTCGTGAGACAGACCGGGTGTGTGTACTGAGGTTAGTTAGACAGGCCGGGTGTGTGTTCTGATGTGAGTTAGACAGGCCGGGTGTGTGGACTGAGGTGAGTTAGACAGGCCAGGTGTGTGTACTGAGGTTAGTTAGACAGGCCGGGTGTGTGTACTGAGGTTCGTGAGACAGACCGGGTGTGTGTACTGAGGTTAGTTAGACAGGCCGGGTGTGTGTTCTGATGTGAGTTAGACAGGCCGGGTGTGTTAACTGAGGTTAGTGAGACAGGCCGGGTGTGTGTACTGAGGTTAGTGAGACAGGCCGGGTGTGTGTACTGAGGTGAGTTAGACAGGCCGGGTGTATGTACTGGGGTGAGTTAGACAGGCCGGGTGTGTGTACTGAGGTTAGTTAGACAGACCGGGTGTGTGTTCTGAGGTGAGTTAGACAGGCCGGGTGTGTGTACTGAGGTGAGTTAGACAGTCCGGGTGTGTTTACTGAGGTGAGTAAGACAGGCCGGGTGTGTGTACTGAGGTGAGTTAGACAGTCCGGGTGTGTTTACTGAGGTGAGTTAGACTGGCCGGGAGTGTGTACTGAGGTGAGTTAGACAGGCCGGGTGTATGTACTGAGGTGAGTTAGACAGGCCGGGTGTGTGTACTGAGGTTAGTTAGACAGGCCGGGTGTGTGTACTGAGGTGAGTTAGACAGGCCGGGTGTGTGTACTGAGGTGAGTTAGACAGGCCGGGTGTGTGTACTGAGGTTAGTGAGACAGGCCGGGTGTGTGTACTGAGGTGAGTTAGACAGGCCGGGTGTGTGTACTGAGGTTAGTGAGACAGGCCGGGTGTGTGTACTGAGGTGAGTTAGACAGGCCGGGTGTGTGTACTCAGGTTAGTGAGACAGGCCGGGTGTGTGTACTGAGGTGAGTTAGACAGGCCGGGTGTGTGTACTCAGGTTAGTGAGACAGGCCGGGTGTGTGTACTGAGCTGAGTTAGACAGGCCAGGTGTATGTACTGAGGTGAGTTAGACAGGCCGGGTGTGTGTACTGAGGTGAGTTAGACAGGCCGGGTGTGTGTACTGAGGTTAGTGAGACAGGCCGGGTGTGTGTACTGAGCTGAGTTAGACAAGCCGGGTGTATGTACTGAGGTGAGTTAGACAGGCCGGGTGTGTGTACTGAGGTGTGTTAGACAGGCCGGGTGTGTGTACTGAGGTGAGTTAGACAGGCCGGGTGTGTGTACTGAGGTTAGTTAGACAGGCCGGGTGTATGTACTGGGGTGAGTTAGACAGGCCGGGTGTGTGTACTGAGGTGAGTTAGACAGTCCGGGTGTGTGTACTGAGGTGAGTTAGACAGGCCGGGTGTGTGTACTGAGGTGAGTTAGACAGGCCGGGTGTGTGTACTGAGGTGAGTTAGACAGGCCGGGTGTATGTACTGAGGTGAGTTAGACAGGCCGGGTGAGTGTACTGAGGTGAGTTAGACAGGCCGGGTGTGTGTACGGAGGTGAGTTAGACAGGCCGGGTGTGTGTACCGAGGTGAGTTAGACAGGCCGGGTGTGTGTCCTGAGGTGAGTTAGACAGGCCGGGTGTGTGTACTGAGGTTCGTGAGACAGGGCGGGAGTGTGTACTGAGGTGAGTTAGACAGGCCGGGTGTATGTACTGGGGTGAGTTAGACAGGCCGGGTGTGTGTACTGAGGTGAGTTAGACAGGCCGGGTGTGTGTACTGGGGTGAGTTAGACAGGCCGGGTGTGTGTACTGAGGTGAGTTAGACAGGCCGGGTGTGTGTACTGACGTTAGTTAGACAGGCCGGGTGTATGTACTGAGGTGAGTTAGACAGGCCGGGTGTGTGTACTGAGGTGAGTTAGACAGGCCAGGTGTATGTACTGAGGTTAGTTAGATAGGCCGGGTGTGTGCACTGAGGTGAGTTAGACAGGCCGGGTGTGTGTACTGAGGTGAGTTAGACAGGCCGGGTGTATGTACAGGGGTGAGTTAGACAGGCCGGGTGTGTGTACTGAGGTTCGCGAGACAGACCGGGTGTGTGTACTGAGGTTCGTGAGACAGACCGGGTGTGTGTACTGAGGTGAGTTAGACAGGCCGGGTGTGTGTACTGAGGTGAGTTAGACAGGCCGGGTGTATGTACTGAGGTGAGTTAGACAGGCCGGGTGTGTGTACTGAGGTGAATTAGACAGGCCGGGTGTGTGTCCTGAGGTGAGTTAGACAGGCCGGGTGTGTGTACTGAGGTGAGTTAGATAGGCCGGGTGTATGTACTGAGGTGAGTTAGACAGGCCGGGTGTGTGTCCTGAGGTGAGTTAGACAGGCCGGGTGTGTGTACTGAGGTGAGTTAGACAGGCCGGGTGTGTGTACCGAGGTGAGTTAGACAGGCCGGGTGTATGTACTGAGGTGAGTTAGACAGGCCGGGTGTATGTACTGAGGTGAGTTAGACAGGCCGGGTGTGTGTCCTGAGGTGAGTTAGACAGGCCGGGTATGTGTACTGAGGTGAGTTAGATAGGCCAGGTGTGTGTACCGAGGTGAGTTAGACAGGCCGGATGTGTGTACCGAGGTGAGTTAGACAGGCCGGGTGTGTGCACTGAGGTGAGTTAGACAGGCCGGATGTGTGTACCGAGGTGAGTTAGACAGGCCGGGTGTGTGCACTGAGGTGAGTTAGACAGGCCGGGTTTGTGTACCGAGGTGAGTTAGACAGGCTGGGTGTGTGTACCGAGGTGAGTTAGGCAGGCCGGGTGTGTGTACTGAGGTTCGTGAGACAGGCCGGGTGTGTGTACTGAGGTTCGTGAGACAGGCCGGGTGTGTGTACTGAGGTGAGTTAGACAGGCCGGGTGTGTGTACCGAGGTTAGTTAGACAGGCCGGGTGTGTGTACCGAGGTGAGTTAGACAGGCCGGGTGAGTGTACCGAGGTGAGTTAGATAGGCCGGGTGTGTGTACTGAGGTGAGTTAGACAGGCCGGGTGTGTGTACTGAGGTGAGTTAGACAGGCCGGTTGTGTGGACTGAGGTTAGTTAGACAGGCCGGGTGTGTGTACTGAGGTTAGTGAGACAGGCCGGGTGTGTGTACTGAGGTGAGTTAGACAGGCCGGGTGTGTGTACTGAGGTTAGTGAGACAGGCCGGGTGTGTGTACTGAGGTGAGTTAGACAGGCCGGGTGTGTGTACTGAGGTTAGTGATACAGGCCCGGTGTGTGTACTGAGGTGAGTTAGACAGGCCGGGTGTGTGTACCGAGGTGAGTTATACAGGCCGGGTCTGTGTACTGAGGTGAGTTAGACAGGCCGGGTGTGTGTACCGAGGTTCGTGAGACAGGCCGTGTGTGTGTACTGAGGTGAGTTAGACAGGCCGGGTGTGTGTACTGAGGTTCGTGAGACAGGCCGGGTGAGTGTACTGAGGTGAGTTAGACAGGCCGAGTCTGTGTACTGAGGTGAGTTAGACAGGCCGGGTGTGTGTACTGAGGTTAGTGAGACAGGCCGGGTGTGTGTACTGAGGTGAGTTAGACAGGCCGGGTGTGTGTACTGAGGTTAGTTAGACAGGCCGGGTGTGTGTACTGAGGTGAGTTAGACAGGCTGGGTGTGTGTACTGAGGTTAGTTAGACAGGCCGGGTGTGTGTACTGAGGTTAGTTAGACAGGCCGGGTGTGTGCACTGAGGAGAGTTTGACAGCCCAGGTGTGTGTACTGGGGTGAGTTAGACAGGCCGGGTGTGTGTCCTGAGGTGAGTTAGACAGGCCGGGTGTGTGTACTGGGGTGAGTTAGACAGGCCGGGTGTGTGTACTGGGGTGAGTTAGACAGGCCGGGAATGTGTACTGAGGTTAGTTAGACAGGCCGGGTGTGTGTACTGGGGTGAGTTAGACAGGCCGGGTGTGTGTACTGAGGTGAGTTAGACAGGCCGGGTGTGTGTACTGAGGTGAGTTAGACAGGCCGGGGGTGTGTGTACTGAGGTGGGTTAGACAGGCCGGGTGTGTGTACTGAGGTGAGTTAGACAGGTCGGGTGTGTGTACTGAGGTGAGTTAGACAGGCCGGATGTGTGTACTGACGTTAGTTAGACAGGCCGGGTGTATGTACTGAGGTGAGTTAGACAGGCCGGGTGTGTGTACTGGGGTGAGTTAGACAGGCTGGGTGTATGTACTGAGGTTAGTTAGATTGGCCGGGTGTGTGTACTGAGGTTAGTTAGACAGGCCGGGTGTGTGTACTGGGGTGAGTTAGACAGGCCGGGAGTGTGTACTGAGGTTAGTTAGACAGGCCGGGTGTGTGTACTGAGGTGAGTTAGACAGGCCGGGTGTGTGTCCTGAGGTGAGTTAGACAGGCCGGGTGTGTGTACTGGGGTGAGTTAGACAGGCCGGGTGTGTGTACTGAGGTTAGTTAGACAGTCCGGGTGTGTGTACTGAGGTTAGTGAGACAGGCCGGGTGTGTGTCCTGAGATGAGTTAGACAGGCCGGGTGTGTGTCCTGAGATGAGTTAGACAGGCCGTGTGTGTGTACTGAGGTTAGTGAGACAGGCCGGGTGTGTGTACTGAGGTCGGTTAGACAGGCCGGGTGTGTGTACTGGGGTGAGTTAGACAGGCCGGGTGTGTGTCCTGAGGTGAGTTAGACAGGCCGGGTGTGTGTACTGAGGTGAGTTAGACAGACCGGGTGTGTGTACTGGGGTGAGTTAGACAGACCGGTTGTGTGTACTGAGGTGAGTTAGACAGGCCGGGTGTGTGTTCCCATGCAACCTCAAGCTTGATTTGAATGAGCACCCTCGCACCTGGTGGAACGCTCTCAGTTGTATACGGGAGAAACGACATCCAGAAGCTAATCTCCTCGAATATTAATGAAGTTCTGGAGTCCTGCTGGCTCTCAGCATCCAGGGAAAATCCCACAATGCAGCAGCACATACTGCATGTCCGCTCTTCGAGTGACACTGAAGCTGGAGCCATGTTGCAAGAAAGAGTGAGAGAGATATATCTCGTGACAGAGAGAGAGAGAGAGAGAGAGAGATGTGCGGGACAAGCACAGGGTTTGAATTTAATGTCGTGATATGTCAGATCAGTGCAATACCACATGCTGCCTGCAGCCGGTGCCAGTGAGCCATCTCTGATCACATCCCCCAGGGAGCTGACCCTCAAACTGCTCCTCTCTCTCTGCTGCTGGCCTCTGTTCAATTACTGCCCTCGTCCACCCTCCCCTTCAATACCGGTCCCACCCCTCAATCCACCTCATCCCTGAGATCACTGAGCCTGAGGGACCCCCTAGCCTGAAAGGGGGGAGAGGGTGAGTGTGTAATGGGCAGTCCATATTATTGATTCGCGGAGGACCTCAGCACAGGAAAAGATCCATCAGGTCTGTGTTGATAAACCACAACCGCTGAACCCTCCTAATCCCACTTTCCAGCTGTTGTCTGCCAAGTGCACATCAAAATACTTCTTCAGTGTTCTGGGGTTTCCGTCTCTCCCACTCTCAATGAGTCGCAGATTGCCACCAGACTCTGCGTGAAAGTGATTTTCCTCACATCCCCTCTAATCTTCCTGCCCCCATCCCATCGATCTGCTCCCCCACTCAGGGGGAAAGGTTCCTGTCAGTCTCCCCCGTCTATGCCCCTCAACTGGATACATCTCAATCACGTCTCCCTTCAGTCTTGCCTGCTGTCAGGAAAACCACACCAGTCTGTCCAATCTCTCTCTGTCACTGAGTCTCTCCGGCCCAGCCTACAGCCCGGTAGATCTCCTCTGCATCCTCCCCAGTGTAACCACTGCCCTCCTGTAATTCCAGAACTGCACACAACGCTCTCACTGTGGCTCAGTTCAGTATCACTCCTCAGCTCAGTGCGTCAGCTGATAAAGGTGAGTCTCCCATATGTCTTGTTAACCCCTTTATCCGCATGTCCTGCTGCCTTAAGGGACTGGTGTGAATGTACACCAAGGTCCCTCTGATCCTCAGTGCTTCCCAGCATTCTCCTGTTCATCCTGGATTCCCCTGCCTTGTTTGTCCTGACCTTACACTTATCTGGATTGAATTCCACTGATCGGTCAATCTGACCAGCCTATCGGTATCTTCCTGTAATCCAAGGCTATCCTCCTCAGTATTTATCACCCACCAATTTTTGCCATTAACAAGCGTACTCATTCAGGCCTGACTCATTTGTACATACCCCATCACTGATCCCTGCGGAATCCTACCAGAACAGATGGAAAGGCAATCTTCCCAATGCCCTCTGCTCCCTGACACTGAGCCAGGTCTGGATCCAATTTGCCAAATTTTCTTTCAGCCCAAAGGCTCTTGCCTTCACTATTGGTTTCCCACGAGGTAAACCATCGCCCTCATCTCCCTGGTCAGCTCTTTGAGAAAAGTTTCTATCAAGACACGACCTTCCCATAAGGTCACGCGGAAAGCGCTGGATTAATCCCTGCCTCTCCAAGTGCACATTAATTCTGTCCTGAAGATTTGCTTCCGAAGGTATGGCAGGAGGTCAATCGTCCCGTTGGCAGGCCTCTGATATCCCTATCCAATTGATCCCATTCTGTAGCCCCTGCCAGTCTTTCCTCGCTAGCTATTTATTGACCTCTGTCTTGAATTGTTACAAGTAAATCTAACTGTCCTTTCATGCAGCACATTCCTGATCGCAGCAAGTCAAAACTCATCTTCTCTGGCCTTCAGAACTCTCTCTGCCCGGTGACTGAAGCCTCTGGCAGTGGAGTTGGACTCTGTTTGTTCCATTTATCAATTGGATGCTGATTGTGGTAATCCCATGGCAGTAATGGCTGCCTTGATCTATCCTTATCACAGAAGGGTGACCTTGGACTAGTGGCTAAGTTGTTAGTCTAATAGCTCAGAGCCCCATGCTAGTGTTCAGGCGATGTGGGTTCAAATCTCACCGTGATATGCTGTGGGATTTGAATTCAGGGAGGCCCTGTACCCTTAAAGGAAAAATAATAGTGACCATGTCAATTGTCATTTAAAAAAAATCCGTCTGGTTAATTCTCACCCTTTCAGGAAGAAAACCTATTCTCCTGACCTGCTCTGGGCTACGTCTGACTTCAGAGTTCCAGTCATGTGATTGACAGTTAACTGACATCTGGGCAACTTAGGATCTGGAATAAATATCAAGAATACTGAGAGGTTCGGAGTGGATGTGGGGAAGATGTTTCCACTCGTGGGAGAGACTAGGGCCTGAGGGCACAGCCTCAGAGTGAAGGGCCGAGATGAGGAGGAATTTCTCCAACCAGAGGGTGGGGAATCTGTGGGATCCATTGCCTCAGCAGGCTGTGGAGGCCGAGACCTTGAGTGTCTTTAAGATAGCGAGAGAGGGATAGGTTCTTGATGAGTAAGGGGATCAAGGTTTATGGGAGAAGGGAAGAGCGTGTGGTTGAGAAACACATCAGCCATGATCGAATGGCAGAATAGATTCAATGGGCCGAATGGCCTAATTCTGCTGTTCTACCCTAATGGTCTAAATACTAATCTAGGCAGTGACACCCACATCTCTGAGCAAGTGAAGCAACAGCCACACAAAGCACTGAATTGCTGAGACTGATTATAATTGTTTGTCTGTCTCTGGTGAGTTCTCCCCCAAGGCTTCAGATGCTGTCTTTGACACCAGGTTCAGGCAGCAACAATACCTTCACCTTTCGTGGACACAGACTGTCCTGATGAGTCTGTCAAACCTCCATTTGTATCCCTCGGTTGTGAGGAGGATAAATCCCAGTGTCTCCTGACTCTGCACGGAGCTGATCCCTACCTGTATCCCGGGAACGTGGTCTCGACTCTCTCTGAGGCCTGGGCATTGCTGTTAAAGTGTGGTGCCCTTGCAGAGCTGAGAACCAGAGAAACACAGGGACAGGATAGGCTGCTTGGTCCTTCGAGCCTGCTCTACCGTTTGTTATGATCATGGCCGATCAGCCACTAGAACTCACAAACATCCCGAGTTCCACAGCCAGGCTGTCAGGATAATAACCTCTTTGCTTTTGGACTTTCTGATCTGGCTTATCTAGGGTTACAATGATCTAGGGTTACAGGTGTGGGGGAGGTTTTGATCTTGTAACGTGGTCTCTGTGGTCAAAGGATCCCAGCATTCTTTGCTTTGCCAAGTTAGCCAGGTGACGGAGGAAAAGGGGCTAAATCGAGCTGAACATTGAGTCAGAGAGATGTACAGCACGGAAAACAGACCCTTCGGTCCAACCCGTCCGTGCTGACCAGATATCCTAACCTAATCTGGTCCCATTTGCCAGCACCTGGCCCATATCCCTCTAAACCCTTCTTATTCATATACCCATCCAGATGCCTTTTAAATGCTGTAATTGTACCAGCCTCCACCACTTCCTCTGGCAGCTTATTCCATACACGCACCACTCTCTGCGTGAAAAAGTTGCCCCTTGGATCCCTTTTAAATCTTTCCACTCCCACCTTAAACCTATGCCCTCTAGTTTTGGACTCTCCCACCCCAGAGAAAAGACCTTGTCTATTTACCCTACTCATGCCCCTTATGATTTTATAAACCTCTTTGAGGTCACCCCTCAGCCTCCGACGCTCCAGGGAAAACAGCCCCAGCCTGTTCAGCCTCTCCCTATAGCTCAAACCCTCCAACCCTGGCAACATCCTTGTAAATCTTTTCTGAACCCTTTCAAGTTTCACAACATCCTTCCTATGGCAGGGAGACTATTAAACCCAGCACCTACAGGACAGTACAGTCAGGCTGTAGTGTGAAACCTGCCATTGGGCCTACAAAATAAAGCCAAGCCTGTGCAGCGAGATGTAGGCAGGGAGGTCAGAGAAGAGGCATAGGCCTCAATATGTTCCCATGGTAACACTCACTAAGTCTGCCTAAGATTGTTGAATTGTCCTCCGAAGGAGTTGGGTTTCCTCTCAGTTATTCTTAAGCAAGTTCACTTCATCTCACCAGGTCAGCTCAGTCCAAGTAAGTCTTTTGCAGGGACCCAACAGAGAGAAAGTGGAGTGAATGTTTCAAATTCAGTAATCCTTCTTCAGAACCGGACTTGAAACATTCACTCTCTCTCCACAGATGCTACTGGGCTCCCCCAGCAATTTCTGCTTTTGACTCAGATCTCCAGCACCTGCAGTTCTTTGTTGTGTTGTTCTGTTTCATCTGGGAATCGTTTTACCCCGGGAATGCCCACTACCTCTCCCCATCCTGACTCGGAAGTACATCGCCGTTCCTTCAGGGTGGCTGGGTCTGAGTCCTGGAATTCACTCTGTAACTCTGTGGACTCTTTAGCAATCTCTGTATTTGCCTGTCCCCCTTTCTCTCTGTCAAATATTGGCAGTGCCTCCATGTGCTCTATTCAGTCCTTTCCCCCAGCACCAGCATGTGCCCTTTCACCTCCCCCTGAACACAGCCCACCATCAGCAGTATTAATGTCTCCCTTCCCCACTTACTTTCCGATCGCAGGTTCCGAACCCAAAACTCTGTTTTCTCCCCCACACAGATCACTGCCAGAATTGCTGAGTTTCTCCAGCACTTTCTGTTATTGTTTTGTTTCAGACTTACTCTTTTGGTAACTCACAAGGGCCTGGTTGAATCGTCCCCTTTTTAAACTTCGGTCTCTTAGAACTGGGGAGAGAGGCACCCACAAGTGCTTGGCTCTTTCTGGAACTAACCGTGAGGGAGAGGGAGCAGGGAAGGGGTGACCAGGAGTGTTGTGACTTGGGGATGTAGACTCTGGAGCTGTCACAACTTGTCTAAGTCCTGGTTTCAAACCTGATAAATCATCGACTTTCCCCTTCTCTCCCCTGCCTCATTCTTGGAGGATGTTTGGCCTCCAATAAAACTGAGCTTCAAGGCTGCTTTGAGCTAAGTAGTCTCCAGTATTGCCCACTTCTCTTTCATACAATTGCCACAGGCCATTTGGCCCATCGAGTCCACACCAAGCCTCTGAAGGGCAACCCACCCAATCCCTGTAACCCTGCATTTGCCAAGGCCAATCCACCTCACCTACAGGATGTTGCATGGTCTGGAGGGAAGGCCTTATGAGGAAAGGCTGAGGGACTTGACGCTGTTTTCATTAGAGAGAAGGTTGAGAGGTGACTTATTGGAGGCATATAACATAATCAGAGGGTGGGAGGGCAGGGAGAGCCTTATTCCTAGGACGGTGGTTGCTAGCACATGGGGACATAATTTTAAATTGAGGGGTTATAGATATAGGACAGATGTCAGAGGTAGGTTCTTGACTCAGAGTAGTAGTGATGTGGAATGCTCTGCCTGTAACAGTAGTAGACTCACCAACTTTAAGGGCGTTTAAATGGTCATTGGATAGACACATGGAATAGAGTAGATGAGATGGGCTTCAGATTGGCACAACATTGAGGGCTGAAGGGCCTGTACTGCTCTCTGTACACATCTCTGATACTATGGGCACTTTAACATACCCAATCCCCCTAGCCTGCACATCTTTGGATTGTGGGAGGTAACCCGCAGACACGGGGAGAATGTGTAAATTCCACACGGACAGTCACCTGAGGCTGGAACTGAACCTGGGTCCTTGGGGCTGTGAGGCAGCAGTGCTAACCACCGAGCCATGACGTCACCCCCCCCAGTAGCCTTTAGGTGTTGTTTATCAGCGTCACCCCTTCCCTTTAACATGAGCAAGTAGTCCAAGTAACACCAGAAGAACAACTGGTTCATGTCCCACTTTCTCTGCTGTTAGCGGGGGATTAAAAATGATCCCAGCCAAAATACCCAACATGCAATTATTAAACACAGGTTGTTTGAAGTCGACAAAAAAGAAGATGACTTTTCGATAAGAAAGGTTGGCAAGTGATTTTATTCAAATGTTTTTTAATTCCATTTGATGTTTTCTCACTGACTGAAAGCTCCTCAAAGAAACCACAGATTTTCAGTGACCCACTTGCCAGTCTCTCGCTACCCACTGTGAGGGTGAGATCTCTGCTTGGCAACACGCTGTGCTGGCACAGAGAATTTACGCTATGTCCCCAACCCCGGGAAACGGGACTGCTCCCCCCACCTCCCCACCCAGCCACCATTCCCAAATTCTCCACCGTCTGCAACCAGGATCTGGGCTCCGGACTGTGGGAGCTCCAGTGCGTTGGTGGAAATGAGGGGGCTGTTGTGACGCATGGGTGTGTCATTCTCGGGTGGGGGGGGGGGGTGGGCGGGGGGGGAAGTGGGATCTTTCTGCCTTCCCCTCCACAACTCCCTTCCCCCCACACACACTGCGCCCCCCCACCAACCCCCATCTCCCCCATCTCACAACTACTCGGCACCCTCTTACTGAGAACGAGGCAAGAGGACACTAACAAAGGGAGAGTTTCTTGGCCACGGCCAATGAATGGTCACACAGCGCAGTACATTCAGCCCCTACATCCATGCTATCCCCTTACAGGAAACAATTCAGCCAATCCCACACCGTCTCACTCTCCCTCTGTGGTGCATGAATTCACTTCTCTGAAGATGGACACGAATGTTTAAGTGTGGAACGAGGTAAAGTTGAATTGCTGCTCTGTTCTGTCCACTTCCCTGCCCACGTTGGAAACTTCGATGGTAACTAAATGCTTGCGGAAGTAAACAGAGACCTCTGATACATGAGTACTCAGACAGAGACTGAAACCTCCATGGGCCACAGCAATAGGCAAATGAGGGCCTACTCGGAATTTGCAAAACCACTGCTTCCTGACTCTGAACGTCCCTCTGAAATGGCCAAGACACTCGGTTCAGGGCCTGCGAGGGATGGGAAACCAATACTTGTCATGGCCAGCATGTCCACATTGGAAGGATTGTCTTATGAGCAAAGGCTGAACAGGTTGGAATTCTGCTCACCTGGCGTTTCGGAGGATGGGAGGTGATCTCAATGAAACAAGGATTCCTAATGAGCTTGACAGGGTCAATGCCGGGAGGACATTTCCCCCATCAAGGGAGAGGCTAGGACCAGAGGTCACAGTCTCAGAATGAAGGGGCACCAAACTCAGAACGAGATGAGGAGGGATTTCTTCAATCAGAGGGTTGTGTGTCTTTGGAACTCCTTGCCGTGTCGAGCTGTGGGGGCTGAGACCTTGTGTAGATTTAAGGCTGAGATAGATAGCCGGGGAAATAAGGATTATGGGGAATAGGCAGGAAAGTGAGAAATATTGGATCAGCCACGATCCTATTGGATGGTGGAACAGGCTTGATAGGCTGAAGGGCCTATTCCTAGTCCTTACGGTCACTTTCCATGAACGAATAAGGAAACTTTAGTGAGGAGAGAAGCGAACCATGGGGTGAGGGACATGGGGTGGGAGAGGTCATCTGAGCACGAGGAGCCTCATGTGAGATAATAAAGACCCAGTATCTAGCAGTTGGATCGAATGGCCAGGGCTCCCATGCTGTAAAGATCTGTGACAATGCTGCCTGAGGTACAGCCTCCTGCAGTGGGAAACAAAGGGATGGTACAAAACAGCACTGCAGTTTCCTCCTTACCAGAGCTGTGGGACCTGTTCTGACTCGGCCTGCAGTACAGAGAAATTCAAAGTGAAATCCACACACACTCACACACACACACACTCACACTCACAATCACACACTCACACTCACACACACACTCACACACACACACACACACTCACACACACACACACACACACACTCACACACACACTCACACTCACACACACACACACACGCACTCACACACACACACACACTCACACACACACACACACTCACACACACACACTCACACACACACACACACACTCACACACACACACACACACACACACCAGCCAACACACACACACACTCACACACACACACACACTCACACACACACACTCACACACACACACACACTCACACTCACACACACACACTCACACACACACACACACACACTCACACACACACACACACACACACACTCACACACACACACACACACATAGACACCCACCAGCCCAAAGGAGGCTGAGCCACCACAATTTCATCTGGCCATTTGTCCTCAGGCTTTCGGTCAGAAAAATTGCCGAAGATCGCGGCCTGTATTGGGGCTGAGAACATCAGGGATGGAGGCAGAATTCCCCACCCACAGTGTCCTTTCCACTCAGCAGAGAAGCTTCAAATTACTCAGCTCTGCGGCCCTGCCATCTCATGTGAGCAAAGGAGTTTTACTCCAGTGAGTAAATAACAGGAATCTACATAACGAGCTGAGGTGATGCGTAGGTTTTTTTTAGAAAGTTGAAGTTGACAGAGGTGCCTACGATCTGTGGTAAACCTCAAAAAAAGCAGATACAAACAACAGGCCTCTCACCTACATGTTTACTGTGGGCCTGACACTAACCTTCTAATCAGTACAAAAATGAGCAGATGGGGTGGAACTGCTGAGAACAAATACTTCTGGCTTGGCTTTTATTTAAACGCGCAAGCCATTCATTTTTAAGTTGCTCGATTGGCTCCTTTGAAAGGAGCTGCTAACTGTCTGGAATTAAGTAGCTGTAAGTGATCAAGGATTTTTAAAGGTTAGGTTCCCTATAGTATGGGAACAGTACCTTCGGCCCAACAAGTGCACACCAACCCTCCAAAGAGTAACCCACCCAGACCCATTCCCCTACCCTATATTTACCCCTGACTAATGCACCAAGCACGATGGGCAATTTAGCGTGGCCAATTCACCCTAACGTGCACATCTTCGTGGGAGGAAACTGGAGCCCCCGGAGGAAACCCATGGAGACACGGGGAGAATGTGCAAACTCCCCACAGACAGTTACCCGAGGCTGGATTTGAACCCAGGTCCCTGGCACTGTACAGTGCCACCCCTTTCATCCTCTCTCCCTCCCTCTCTCTGTCTCTCTCCCCCAACTTCTCTCCCTGTTCCGGGTAAGATGTAAGAACAGAGTAGGCCACTCAGCCCATCGAGTGTGATTGATTTTGATTTTATTGTCGTGTGTATTTTATAGGGAGACCGCAGTAAAACCCAGTGACCAGCTCTCATTTGTCACCACAAAAATGGAGCCATTTAGAGCAGTCAAACAATAAGGAAAACAAGGATGTGGCTTGAGGAGAGTCCATCGCTTATCACCATCAATGGTGACTCTGCTGCCAACGCCCTGCCAACTGCTTCACCGCTGTCTACTCTGGACCCAAGCCACGCCGATGCTCAGGCTCCATCTTTGCTGCTGGGCCGATATGCCTGTGACTCACCGCATCCTATACCGGATCAAGCAATGTCAGAATCATGTCTCTCTCCGCTGGGCCCACCTCATTGATCTCACTGTGATGCCGTTCCATCATCGCAACCGCCACGTGGTGATGCCCAGCCTCAGGCGCCAACGTTTGCTGATCTTACCCATGTCGCCTTTGCCGACAAAGCAGCCACTGATTCCTAGTCTGTGCTTGCTCCAGAACAATAAGTTAGAGGCTCACTCTCCTCCGTCCCAGGCTCACTCTCCTCCGTCCCAGGCTCACTCTCCTCCATGCCAGGCTCACTCTCCTCTCCACCCTGGGCTCACTCGAAATCCATGTCCTGAGCCTGGCCCAGATCCAGGCCCTGAACCTGGCCCAGATCCACACCCTGGGGCTTCCCCAAGGTCCACATCCTGGGCCTACCTGAGATCCACATCCTGGGCCTACCTGAGATCTACATCCTGGGCCTACCTGAGATCCACACCCTGGCCTACCGAGGTCCATGCCCTGGGCCTACCTGAGATCCGTGCCGTGTGCCTACCTGAGATCCATGCCTTGGGCCTACCTGAGATCCATGCTGTGGGCCTACCTGAGATCCATGCCGTGGGCCTACCTGAGATCCATACCCTGGGCCTACCTGAGATCCATGCCTTGGGCCTACCTGAGATCCATGCCTTGGGCCTACCTGAGATCCGTGCCGTGTGCCTACCTGAGATCCGTGCCGTGTGCCTACCTGAGATCCATGCCCTGGGCCTACCTGAGATCCATGCCGTGGGCCTACCTGAGATCCATACCCTGGGCCTACCTGAGATCCATGCCTTGGGCCTACCTGAGATCCATGCCTTGGGCCTACCTGGAGTCCTCGCCCTGGGCCTACCTGAGATCCACACCCTGGGCCTACCTGAGATCCACACCCTGGCCCTACCTGAGATCCACACCCTGGGCCTACCTGAGATCCATGCCGTGGGCCTACCTGAGATCCATGCCCTGGGCCTACCTGAGATCCATGCCTTGGGCCTACCTGGAGTCCTTGCCCTGGTCCTACCTGAGATCCACACCCTGGGCCTACCTGGGTCCTCGCCCTGGGCCTACCTGAGATCCATGCCTTGGGACTACCGGGGTCCTCAGCCTGGGCCTTTCCCAAACTCATGCCCTGGGCCTACCTCAGGTCCACAGCCTAGTCCCGACTCAAGCCCCCTTGAGTGTCTGTCCCACCACTACTTGAGGTCATGGCTGATCTGATAAATCCTCTTGCCCACCTTCCCGTGCCAGCCCTTGGATCCCTGAGCAACTTGAGGGTAATGGAGTGGAGACAGAGAAGGTTCACAGGACTGCTTCCTGGAATGAGGAACATTCAGTGATGTAGAGAGATTAGAGAATCCGGGATTGTTTTCCCTGGTAGAGATGTTCAAAATCCTGAGGAGTATAACAGGGAGAGAAGAGATAAATGGGATAAATGAGTCCCTGTGGCATTACAGGCTGTGGCGAGTGAGGTACCTCAAGGATCACTAGCTAGGTCCAGCTGTTCACAATATATCTCAATGAGTTGGAGGTGGGTACCTCCACATGTAATATTTCCAATTTGTGAGTGATACAAAGTGAAGTGGAAGTGTGTTGGTGAGGGAAATATAAAATGTTCTCAGAAGGATTTGGACACGCCAAGTGAATGAGCAAGAACATGCCAGATTTTTCTTGATTGTATGATAAGTTGATTACCATTCTGGACCCTCTCTCAGTGGTCTACATTGGGTTTGCTAAGAATCTAGCCAGCTGGTGACACCAGACTTGAGAGAAACAATAAGCCTGCCTCACACCTAACATAAGTATTATACTGCAGATGGTAGAAATCTGAAATGTTCACAGAAAATGCAGGAGAAACGTAGCCGGCCTGGCCATACCTGTGGAGAAAAATAAGAGTTAAGCTTTGCAACATTACCTCCATTTCACTCTCCACAGATGTTGCCAGGCCTGTTGAATCTCTCCAGCATACTGTGTAAGCCTGAGGCCTGACTTTAACCTCAGAGCAGAGAACTAACCGAAGCCAGATGCCACACAAAACATCCCCACTTTCTGACCTTATTGGGGGGGGGAGGAGGGAAGGTCATTGATAAAGCAGCTGAAGATTGTTGGGCCTGAGACACTACCCTGAGGGACTCTTGCAGAGATGTCCTGGAGCTGAGATGACTGACCCTCCACAACCATCTTCCTATGTTTCAGGTATGACTCTAACCAGCAGAGAGTTTGCCCCCTGATACCTATAGATTCCAGATATGCAAGACCTCCTTGGTGCCACACTTGGCCACAGAGTCAGACAGGATGGAAACAGACCCTTCGCACGAATCAGTCCACGCTGAACTTAATCCCAAAATAAAATAGTCCCACCTGCCTGCTCCTGCCTCCATACCTTTCCTATTCATGTAATTCTCTGATTTTAAATTTTAAATGTTGTAACTGTGTTCACCACTGACCTCTGGAAGTTCATTCCACATGTGAACCACCCTCACGTCTTTTTTAAATCATTGCTGTCTCACCTGAAAAATGTGCCCCTTACTCTTAAAAACCCCCATCCTTGGGAAAGGACAACTACCACTAAATCTATCTATACCCCTCATGATTTTATAAACTTCCATCATCTTAAGTGTCACTGAATCCTCTACTATTGACATGCTGTTTTAGTAGCAACCAGAACTGAACTGGACTCACCCCATAAATTCAGGGGTGACAGGAGCAGCTCAGAGGCCAGGTATACTGTAGGGGGGAGCTCCTCAATCCCTAAATCCTGACCACCATCTACAAGGCACAAGTCCGGAGTGTGAGGGGATACTCCCGACTTGCCCTGGATGGGGACAGCTCCAGTAAAACTCAAGAAACTTGATAGCATTCAGGACAAAGCAGCCCACTTCATTGACCCCAAATCAACAAGGATTCATCCCCTCCACTCAGTAGCAACAGTGTGTACTATCTACAAGATGCACTGCAGAAATTCACCAAAGGTCCTGCTGAACCCACGCCCACTTCCAAATGGAAGGACAAGGGCAGCAGGTACTTGGGAACACCACCCCTGCAAGTTCCCCTCTGAGCCACTCACCATCCAAGTGTGAAAATATATAATTTTTTGATTTGATTTATTATTGTCGCATGCATCGAGGTCGAGTGAAAGGTTCTGTTTTGTGTGCTGCACAGGCAGATCATACCATACAAAGTACATCAGCGTAATCGAAGAGAGCGAGGGGTACAGATGCAGAGGAACTGCACAAAGAGGGTGATCAACATTAAATTCAAAAGTTGAGAGGGTCTTTTCTTCAACATCAATAGGTCAAAATCCTGGCAATCTGCTTGGGGATGCAGAAGGCATTAGACAAGGTTCCCCATGGGAGACTGGTTAGCAAGGTTAGATCTCATGGAATACAGGGAGAACTAGCCATTTGGATACAGAACTGGCTCAACGGTAGAAGACAGAGGGTGGTGGAGGGTTGTTTTTCAGACTGGAGGCCTGTGACCAGTGGAGTGCCACAAGGATCAGGGCTGGGCCCTCTACGTTTTGTCATTTACTAAATGATTTGGATGCAAGTATAAGAGGTACAGTTAGTAAGTTTGCAGATGACACCAAAGTTGGAGGTGTAGTGGACAGCGAAGAGGGTTACCTCAGATTACAACAGGATCTGGACCAGATGGGCCAATGGGCTGAGAAGTGGCAGATGGAGGTTAATTCAGATAAATGCGAGGTGTTGCATTTTGGGAAAGCAAATCTTCGCAGGACTTATACAGTTAATGGTAAGGTCCTAGGGAGTGTTGCTGAACAAAGAGACCTTGGAGTGCAGGTTCATAGCTCCTTGAAAGTGGAGTCGCAGTAAGATAGGATAGTGAAGAAGGCGTTTGGTATGCTTTCCTTTATTGGTCAGAGTATTGAGTACAGGAGTTAGGAGGTCATGTTTTGGCTGTACAGGACATTGGTTAGGCCACTGTTGGAATATTGCATGCAATTCTGGTCTCCTTCCTATCAGAAATCTGTTGTGAAACTTAAAAGGGTTCAGAAAAGATTTCCAAGGCTGTTGCCAGGGTTGGAGGATTTGAGCTACAGGGAGAGGCTGAACAGGCTGGGGCTGTTTTCCCTGGAGCATCGGGGGCTGAGGGGTGACCTTATAGAGGTTTATAAAATCATGAGGGGCATGGATAGGATAAATAGACAAGATCTTATCCTTGGGGTCAGGGAGTTCAGAACTAGAGGGCATAGGTTTAGGGTGAGAGGGGAAAGATATAAAAGAGACCTAAGGGGTAACAGAGGGTGGTAGGTATATGGAATGATCTGTCAGAGGATGTAGTGGAGGCTGGTACAATTGCAACATTTAAGAGGCATTTGGATGGATATATGAATAGGAAGGGTTTGGAGGGATATGGGCCGGGTGCTGGCAGGTGGGACTAGATTGTGTTGGGATATCTGGTTGGCATGGACGGGTTGGACCGAAGGGTCTGTTTCCGTGCTGTACATCTCTATAACTTTATAACAACAGTGCATCAAGAGGAACGCTAAATCTTAACAGAGATGAGGCAACCAATGATGAGCCAGTCAGTGACGCCCACATCCAGTGATTAATATCGAATAAAGCAGATGCTCATGGGGAAGTGTAGTGGGCAGTATATCAATAAATGTTTGTTTGTTGTGTGGATGGTAGGTTTATGACTCCAGTTCCGAATTTCCTAAACGGTACATCAGAATCAGCAGTGGGAGAAAGGTGTGACTTCTCATTCTGACTCAGTGAAGTGATAGCAGTGAGGTCATGTTGGATTGTACAGTGAATTCTCACATCATCTGGGCGTACACCATTGAGGGAGGGTCGCACTGTCGGTGGGTCAGTGCTGAGAGAGTACCGCACTGTCAGAGGGTCAGTACTGAGGGAGTGCAGTACTGTTAGAGGGCCAGTACAGAGGGAGTGCCACATTGTCAGAGGATCAGTGCTGAGGGAGTTCTGCATTGTCACAGGGTCAGTACTGAGGGAGTGCCACACTGTCAGAGGATCAGTGCTGAGGGAGTGCCGCACTGTCAGAGGGTCAGTACTGAGGGAGTGCCACACTGTCAGAGGATCAGTGCTGAGGGAGTGCCGCACTGTCGGAGGGTCAGTGCTGAGGGAGTGCCGCACTGTCAGAGGATCAGTGCTGAGGGAGTGCCGCACTGTCAGAGGGTCAGTACTGAGGGAGTGCCACACTGTCAGAGGATCAGTGCTGAGGGAGTGCCGCACTGTCAGAGGATCAGTGCTGAGGGAGTGCCGCACTCTCAGAGGGTCAGTACTGAGGGAATGATGCACTGTCGGAGGGCCAGTGCTGAGGGAGTTCTGCATTGTCACAGGGTCAGTACTGAGGGAGTGCCACACTGTCAGAGGGTCAGTACTGAGGGAGTGCCACACTGTCAGAGGGTCAGTACTGAGGGAATGATGCACTGTCAGAGGGTCAGTACTGAGGGAGTGCTGCACTGTCAGAGGGTCAGTACTGAGGGAGTGCCACACTGTCAGAGGGTCAGTACTGAGGGAGTACTGCACTGTCAGGCTTACTGATTTGAATATGATGGTAAATGGATATTCCGATTTCCGATTTAGATTTGGATTAGCATTTTTTCTTCCGAGGAGTAGTGAGTTCTTCTTGCCAAAGAGGTTTTCCCGAGCCATCACCAGGAAAAATGGCAACACTGCCGCTCGATGTTGTTGATGACGTTGGGATCTTGCCGTTGGCTCCAATTGGCGGCCATGTTTGTCTGACCTGTCGGCCCAAGGCTGCCGTTCAGGGACCCCGTGACTGGCTGTGGTAGAATTTCCTAACGGCTGGAACTCCAGCCTTCACTGGTTGCCCTTTCACTCCCCGTGTGGCTCAGCCCTTGAGCCCCCTTGGCAGTAGCATCCAAACCCTCGGCCAGGGATCAACTCCAGGCCTGAGTTCCCAGGGGAGACATCACGTCTACAGCTGCCCATTTGAGGGTGCAGTGTGAAGCGAGCTCCCTGATCTCCCAGGGCGATGGGCTGGGCGCCCGGGTGGTTAGGACTGGGATACACTGTCCCCTTGGTCTTGGCTGCTCGCTGTATTTGAGTGCTGTATTTCAGGAATGTGTAGAGACGGACACTGGCCTGGAATCTGGTTTGTTGCCCCTTCCACTGGTCATCTGTCACTAATAGAACATCGAATAGTGTAGCACAGGCCTTTCAGCCCATCACGTCTGGGCCATCTCTAATGCCATTCTAAACCAGCCTGCTTATTGTTCATATCTCTGTGTTGCCTGCCTGTCCATGCTTCGGTTTAAATGCCTATGGTCTCTGTATTTACTGCCTCCCCTGACAACATCAGTCCAGGCACCTACCACTCTCTGTGTCGAACACTTGCCTCACACATCTCCTTCAAACTTCTCCCCTCTCACCTTAGTATTTGACATTGCCCTCCCTGGGAAAGAGACTCTGGCTATCCAGGTGGAAGTGAGGACCGCAGATGCTGGAGATCAGAGTCAAGAGGGTGGTGCTGGAAAAGCACAGCAGGTCAGGCAGCATCCGAGGAGCAGGAGAGTCGACGTTTCGGGCATAAGCCCTTCATCAGGAATGAGGGGCTTCAGACCATAACGTCGATCCCCCTGCTCCTAGGATGCTGCCTGACCTGCTGTGCTTTTCCAGCACCACCCTCTCGATTCTAGCCATCCGCCCTTACCTGATCATTTCATACACTTCAGCCTCCAACACTAGCAAAAACAATCCAAGCTCCTCTAACCTCTCCTTGTAGCGAGTACAGTCCAATCCAGGCAACCTCCTGGGAAACCTCTTTTCCACCCCCTCCAAAGCTGCCACATCCTTCCTACAGACATCCAGAACGACACACCTTGCTCCAGATGTTGCCTGACTACCATCCCATTCAGCTGTGACGTGCCTTGTGAACATTTGTACTCAATACTCCGACCGATAAAGGCAAGCGATCTCACGTCCCTTCTTTACCTCCCGAGCCACTCGTGTTGCCACTTTCAGGGAGCTATGGGACTACACCACACGATCCCTCTGGGTATCAGTGCTCACAAGGCTCCTGCCATCCCCTCACTGTCCATGGCGTCACCAATTTTCATGCCACTTGCAAACTTACTCATCAGACCACATCAACTTTCATCCAGATCTTGTGAACTACACATGTCCCAGCACTGATCTTTACAGAACATCACTGGTCACAGATCTCCAGTCAGGAAAAACACCTCTCCACAACCACCCTGTCTTCTATGAGCAAGCCAATTGTGTATCCAATTTACCTACTCACCGTCGATCCCATGTGACTTAATCTTCTTGGCCGGCCTAGCATGAGAGACCTTGTCAGATGCTTTAGTCCATGATCCACTGCCCTACTGCTATCGATCATCTTCGTCACTCCCTCAAACAGACATGATCAAATTCGTGTGACAGAACAACCCCCACATAAAGCCCCGCTCCCTCATAATTTCATCCTTTTCCATGTTTCACCAATCCTGTGTTTCACCAATCCCGAGGGGGTTTCTTGAAATGTTCGAGGTGGGTTTTGTTGACACAGTGTAGAACAGGATGACCGAATGCCCAGTTTAAACAACAGCAGCCCCTCCCCCTAACTCCCTAACTCCCACCAACATGTGGTGGAGGGGAGTGAACCAGGTCGGACTGATGGATGAAGCCTTTGGTGAGTGGGACTCCTTTAATGTTTGTGTGATGTTTGGAGGTTAACTAGCTCTGCACTGAGCAGATTTTCCTCACAGCGAATAATTTAAAAATCGGTCACACTCTGGGATTTAAGCAGAATGGTGCTGGTTCGGAGGGACAATTTTACTGAATTTGTGCTGATCCAGTCTGATTACTGTGACTGAGGCTCGATATTATTTCCCTAAATTACCACCAGTGGGAGATTTCACTTTGATGGGATGGTGAAGTAGAACTTAAAAAAAAACTTATATTTATGTAAGCATTCTTCATAACCTTTGTCTGGGGAATAAACGACTAACTCCTGCTCCTAATTACTAAGGCTGTGTGGGGAAATCGTAGTGTAATGGTAATGTGACTTGGAGGCTGATCTGAGGGCATGAGTTCAAATCTCACCACACTCACTGATGGAACTTACACGCAATTCTTTAAATTGGAAATCGAGAACTTATGAAACTAAAACCCATGACCTCTTTCCCTGCTCTGGCCTAGATGTGACACTGGCAGAAATGTGCTTGACTCTTAACTGACTTCGGGAAAATGGGTGAGCAAGCCGTTTAGGGGAAAGAAATGGTTCCCAAGGTAACCTCAGGCCAATGGATTCCAAGTGAATTCAGTATGGTGATGTTTGAGGGGCGGAACGGTCAGTGTCTGCACTGAGCATTATGGGATGGATAATAGAGTCCGCTTCTGTGGCACACGATTAACACTGGTCAGGACAACAGGCAAAGATCCCTCCCTCTCCTTCCAAATCAGGTCCTTTTGGGCCTATACTGTTAGAGTTTATAGTGACTTGGAGGTGCTGGTATTGGACTGGGGTGGACAAAGTTAAAAATCACACAACACCAGGTTATAGTCCAACAGGTTTATTTAGAAACAGTAGCTTTTGGAGCGACGCTCCTTCATCAGGTGGTTGTGGAGGTTACGATTATGCTCACAGTATTTATAGCCAAAGGAATCCACTGTCAGTGAGATGTGATACAGTGAACAATCTTAGATTAAAACTCCCATCATTTATTGTCAAGACAGCTGAGCTTTTTAAACTTCAGGTGTGAAGTCTGTCTGTGTCCCAGTGCTATGTCAGACTGACAAACCCTCGGTATGGTTTTATAGAGTGTGACCTGGATTCATACAGTTTTTGAGCAAAATAAAATGTAATTCAAAAACAAGTTCACCCTATGAGCTTATATCTGTGCGCACGCAGGAGTAACAGATTGAGTGTGCATGTGGGTGTGGGTGTGAGTGCTCGTGATAGAGAGTGTGCGTAAGTATGTGTGTGTCAGCTTGGTTAAGGGTGTGTGTGTGTGAGTGTGATGGGATATGTGTGAGAGGGCACTTGTGTTGGTGTGATTGTGGGGGTGTTTGTATGTGCATATGGGGGGGGGAAGAAAGGGGAGAGAGAGAGAGAGAGAGAGAGAGGAGTGTGTGTCAGTGTCTGTGTATAGTGCAGTGGGGTCACCTGTAGTGTGACATGAACCCAAGGTCTTGGTTGAGGCCATCCCCATGGGTACCGAACTTGGCTATCATCCTCTGCTTGGCCACTTTGCGTTGTTGCCTGTCCCAAAGTCTGCCTTGGAGGGTGGTCACCTGAAGGTCCAAGGTCGAATGTCCCGGGCCGCTGAACTGTCTCCCGACTGGGAGGGAACACTCCTGCCTGGTGATTGTTGCGTGGTGCCCATTCACCTGTTGCCATAGCCTTTGCTCGGTTTCCCCAATGTATCATACCTCAGGGCATCCTTGCCTGCAGCAGATGAGATAGACAACATTGGCCGAATCACATGAGTACCTGCTGCGTGCATGGAAGGAGGTGTCCCCACGTCTAATGGTGTGAGAAGGTCAAGAGGAGATCGAATTGAGGAAAATGAAAGGGATTGACAAAGTAGAGGGGGGCAATCTAGAACCAGAGGCTAACAGGTGACAGGGTTAAAAAAGAGATCAGGAGAATTTACTGTGAACATAGAGCAGTGCAGGAACAGGCCTTTCGGCCCATATGTTTGTGCTGACCATGACACCTCTCTGAACTAATCCCATCTACCTGCATGTGGTCCGTATCCCTCTATTCCCTGCCTATCTCTCTAATCGCCTGGTAAACATTGCTATTGCGTATCTGCCTCTACCATCTTCCTTGGCAGTGTGCTTCAAGTGCCTACCTGCCCACCTCTGCCTCTCACATCATTTTCCCCCTTTCACCTTAAACCTACGTCCCCAAATATTCCCCTCAAAGTGTCACAAAGGTATGGATTTCACCATCGCCGAGTGTGGTGGAGATTGGAAGACTGAATAAATTTTAAGGAGGAGATAGACAGACTTTTCATCAGTAATGGGTTAAGGTAATAGGGAGCGGGCAGGAAGGTGGGACCGAGGCCTACATGAGATCAGGCATATTGGCATGATTGAGGGAGTAATCGTGAGGGGCTGAATGACCTCCTCTGCTCCTGGTTCTTATTTAATCTTTGACATCTCCCTGAGAGATCAAATGGGACTAACATCGTATCATGAAGGAAGCTGTGTCAGATGATGCAGGACTTATATTGGAGGGAGAGTCCATTCTTGGTCACAAATGCCCTTAAGGGCAAGAAACTGTCATCCTCACCCAGTCTGTCCTCTACGTGACTCCAAGACTCACAAGATGTAGTTAATGGGGAGGGGGGAATAAATACTGGCCCATTCTTGCACACGGAAGTGCAGGAGGAAATAGTAGAAGATCCCGTAAACAGAACACACTGCCGCTACTCAGTGTCACTGGTGGATGGATTGGATCTTGTGCAAATCAAGTGCTTTGTCCATTCTCACTCCTGATCTGTAGATGGTGGATGGACATTGAGGAGGTCAGGAGGTGAGTCCCTCGACGCACGGTTGCCAAGCAACATTTTTATCTGCTGACGAGTGAGGTCAACCACACCGCCTGAGGCCCAGTCAGTGACAGTGAGGTCAATCAAACCGCCTGAGGCCCAGTCAGTGACAGTGAGGTCAATCACACTGCCTGAGGCCCAGTCAGTGACAGTGAGGCCAATCACACCGCCTGAGGCCCAGTCAGTGACAGTGAGGTCAATCACACCGCCTGAGGCCCAGTCAGTGACAGTGAGGTCAATCACATTGCCTGAGGCCCAGTCAGTGACAGTGAGGTCAATCACACCGCCTGAGGGCCAGTCAGTGACAGTGACATCAATCACACCGCCTGAGGGCCAGTCAGTGACAGTGACATCAATCACACCGCCTGAGGCCCAGACACTGACAGTGAGGTCAATCACACCGCCTGAGGCCCAGTCACTAACAGTGACATCAATCACACCGCCTGAGGCCCAGTCAGTGACAGTGAGGTCAATTACACCGCCTGAGGCACAGTCAGTGACAGTGAGGACAATCACACCGCCTCAGGCCCAGTCAGTGACAGTGAGGTCAGTCACACTGCCTGAGGCCCAGTCAGTGACAGTGACATCAATCTCAACGCCTGAGGCCCAGTCAATGACAGTGAGGTCAATCACACCGCCAGAGGCCCAGTCAGTGACAGTGAGGTCAATCACACCGCCTGAGGCCCAGTCAGTGACAGTGACATCAATCACACCGCCTGAGGGTCAGTCAGTGACAGTGAGGACAATCACACTGCCTGAGGCCCAGTCAGTGACAGTGACATCAATCACACCGCCTGAGGCCCAGTCAGTGACAGTGAGGTCAATCACGACGCCGATGGACCAGTTAGTGACAGTGAGGTCAATCACACCGCCTGAGGCCCAGTCACTGACAGTGACATCAATCACACCGCCTGAGGGCCAGTCAGTGACAGTGACATCAATCACACCACCTGAGGCCCAGACACTGACAGTGAGGTCAATCACACCGCCTGAGGCCCAGTCACTGACAGTGACATCAATCACACCGCCTGAGGCCCAGTCAGTGACAGTGACATCAATCACACCGCCTGAGGCCCAGTCAGTGACAGTGAGGTCAATTACACTGCCTGAGGCCCAGTCAGTGACAGTGAGGACAATCACACCGCCGGAGGCCCAGTCACTGACAGTGACATCAATCACACCGCCTGAGGCCCAGTCAGTGACAGTGACATCAATCACACCTCCTGAGGCCCAGTCAATGACAGTGAGGTCAATCACACCGCCTGAGGCCCAGTCAGAGACAGTGACATCAATCACACCGCCTGAGGCCCAGTCAGTGACAGTGAGGTCCATCACACTGCCTGAGGCCCAGTCAGTGACAGTGACATCAATCACACCACCTGAGGCCTAGTCAGTGACAGTGACATCAATCACACCGCCTGAGGCCCAGTCAGTGACAGTGAGGTCAATCCCACCGTCTGAGGGTTAGTCAGTGACAGTGAGGTCAATCACACCGCCTGAGGCCCAGTCAGTGACAGTGAGGTCAATCACACCGCCTGTGGCCCAGTCAGTGACAGTGAGGTCAATCACACCGCCTGAGGCTCAGTCAGTGACAGTGACATCAATCACACCGCCTTAGGCCCAGTCAGAGACAGTGAGGTCAATCACACTGCCTGAGGCCCAGTCAGTGAGAGTGACATCACGACTAGCGCGTGAGGCCCAGTCAGTGACAGTGACATCAATCACACAGCCTGAGGCCCAGTCGGTGACAGTGAGGTCAATCTCACCGACTGAGGGTCAGTCAGTGACAGTGAGGTCAGTCACACCCCCTGAGGGCCAGTCAGTGACAGTGAGATCAATCCCAGCACCTGAGGCCCAGTCAGCGACAGTGACATCAATCACACCGCCTGAGGGCCAGTCAGTGACAGTGAGGTCAATCACACCGCCTGAGGCCCAGTCAATGACAGTGAGGTGAATCACACCGCCTGAGGCCCAGTCACTGACAGTGAGTTCAATCACACTGCCTGAGGCTCAGTCAGTGACAGTGAGGTCAATCCCACCGTCTGAGGGTTAGTCAGTGACAGTGAGGTCAATCACACCGCCTGAGGCACAGTCAGTGACAGTGAGGTCAATCACACCGCCGGAGGCCCAGTCAGTGACAGTGACATCAATCACACCGCCTTAGGCCCAGTTAGAGACAGTGAGGTCAATCACACTGCCTGAGGCCCAGTCAGTGAGAGTGACATCACGACTAGCGGCTGAGGCCCAGTCAGTGACAGTGAGGGCAATCACACCGCCTGAGGCCCAGTCAGTGACAGTGAGGTCAATCTCACCGTCAAAGGTTCAGTCAGTGACAGTGAGGTCAGTCACACCCCCTGAGGGCCAGTCAGTGACAGTGAGGTCAATCCCACCACCTGAGGCCCAGTCAGCGACAGTGACATCAATTACACCGCCTGAGGCCCAGTCAGTGACAGTGAGGTCAATCACACCACCTGAGGCCCAGTCAGTGACAGTGACATCAATCACACCGCCTGAGGCCCAGTCAGTGACAGTGACATCAATCACACCGCCTGAGGCCCAGTCAGTGACAGTGAGGTCAATCTCACCGCCTGAGGCCCAGTCAGTGACAGTGAGGTCAATCACACCGCCTGAGGGCCAGTCAATGACAGTGAGGTCAATCACACCGCCTGAGGCCCAGTCAATGACAGTGAGGTCCATCACACTGCCTGAGGCCCAGTCAGTGACAGTGAGGTCAATCACACCGCCTGATGCCCAGTCAGTGACAGTGAGGTCAATCACACCGCCTGATGCCCAGTCAGTGACAGTGACATCAATCACACCGCCTGAGGGTCAGTCAGTGACAGTGAGGACAATCACACCGCCTGAGGCCCAGTCAGTGACAGTGACATCAATCACACCGCCTGAGGCCCAGTCAGTGACAGTGAGGTCAATCACAACGCCTGTGGACCAGTTAGTGACAGTGAGGTCAATCACACCGCCTGAGGCCCAGTCAGTGACAGTGAGGTCAATCACACCGCCTGAGGCCCAGTCAGTGAGAGTGACATCAATCACACCGCCTTAGGCCCAGTCAGAGACAGTGAGGTCAATCACACTGCCTGAGGCCCAGTCAGTGAGAGTGACATCACGACTAGCGCCTGAGGCCCAGTCAGTGACAGTGAAATCAATCACACAGCCTGAGGCCCAGTAGGTAACAGTGAGGTCAATCTCACCGACTGAGGGTCAGTCAGTGACAGTGAGGTCAGTCACACCCCCTGAGGCCGTGTAAGTGACAGTGAGGTCAATCACACCGCCTGAGGCCCAGTCAGTGACAGTGAGGTCAATCACAACGCTTGTGGACCAGTTAGTAAGAGTGAGGTCAATCACACCGCCTGAGGCCCAGTCAGAGACAGTGAGGTCAATCACACTGCCTGAGCCCCAGTCAGTGACAGTGACATCACGACTAGCGCCTGAGGCCCAGTCAGTGACAGTGACATCAATCACACAGCCTGAGGCCCAGTCGGTTACAGTGAGGTCAATCTCACCGACTGAGGGTCAGTCAGTGACAGTGAGGTCAGTCACACCCCCTGATGCCCAGCCAGTGACAGTGAGGTAAATCACACCGCCTGAGGCCCAGTCAATGACAGTGAGGTCAATCACACTGCCTGAGGCCCAGTCAGTTACAGTGAGGTCAATCTCTCCGTCTGAGGGTTAGTCAGTGACAGTGAGGTCAGTCACACCCCCTGAGGGCCAGTCAGTGACAGTGAGGTCAATCCCACCTCCTGAGGCCCAGTCAGTGACAGTGAGGTCAATCACACCGCCTGAGGCCCAGTCAGAGACAGTGAGGTCAATCACACTGCCTGAGGCCCAGTCAGTGAGAGTGACATCACGACTAGCGCCTGAGGCCCAGTCAGTGACAGTGAGGTCAATCACACCGCCTGAGGCCCAGTCAGTGACAGTGAGGTCAATCTCACCGTCAGAGGGTCAGTCAGTGACAGTGAGGTCAGTCACACCCCCTGAGGGCCAGTCAGTGACAGTGAGGTCAATCCCACCACCTGAGGCCCAGTCAGCGACAGTGACATCAATCACACCGCCTGAGGCCCAGTCAGTGACAGTGAGGTCAATCCCACCACCTGAGGCCCAGTCAGCGACAGTGACATCAATCATACCGCCTGAGGCCCAGTCAATGACAGTGAGGTCAATCACACCGCCTGAGGCCCAGTCACTGACAGCGAGTTCAATCACACTGCCTGAGGCCCAGTCAGGGACAGTGAGGTCAATCTCACCGTCTGAGGGTTAGTCAGTGACAGTGAGTTCAGTCACACCTCCTGAGGCCCAGTCAGTGACAGTGACATCGATCACACCGCCTGATGCCCAGTCAGTGATAGTGAGGTCAATCACACCGCCTGAGGCCCAGTCAGTGACAATGAGGTCAATCACACCGCCTGAGGCCCAGTCAGAGACAGTGAGGTCAATTACACCGCCTGAGGCCCAGTCAGAGACAGTGAGGACAATCACAACGCCTGAGGGCCTGTCAGTGACAGTGACATCAATCATATCGCCTGAGGCCCCGTCAGTGACAGTGAAGTCAATCACACCGCCTGAGGCGCAGTTAGTGACAGTGAGGTCAATCACATCACCTGAGGGTCAGTCAGTGACAGTGAGGTCAATTCCACCACCTGAGGCCCAGTCAGGGACAGTGAGGTCAATCACACCGCCTGAGGCCCAGTCAGTGAGTGTGAGGTCAATTACACCGCCAGAGCCCCAGTCAGTGACAGTAACATCAATCACACCGCCTGAGGGCCAGTCAGTGACAGTGAGGTCAATCACACCGCCTGAGGCCCAGTCACTGACAGTGAGGTCAATCACACCGCCTGAGGGCAGGCAGAGACAGTGAGGTCAATCACACCGCCTGAGGTTCAGTCAGTGACAGTGAGGTCAATCACACCGCCTGAGGCCCAGTCAGTGACAGTGAGGTCAATCACACCGCCTGAGGCCCAGTCAGTGACAGTGAGGTCAATCACACCGCCTGAGGCCCAGTCACTGACAGTGACATCAATCACACCGCCTGAGGCCCAGTCAGTGACAGTGAGGTCAATCACACCGCCTGAGGCCCAGTCAGAGACAGTGACATCAATCACACCGCCTGAGGCCCAGTCAGTGACAGTGAGGTCCATCACACTGCCTGAGGCCCAGTCAGTGACAGTGACATCAATCACACCACCTGAGCCCTAGTCAGTGACAGTGAGGTCAATCACACCGCCTGAGGGCCAGTCAGTGATGGGAGGTCAATCGCACCGCCTGAGGCCCAGTCACAGACAGAGACATCAATCACACCGCCTGAGGTCCAGTCAGTGACAGTGACATCAATCACACCGCCTGAGGGCCAGTCAATGACAGTGAGGTCAATCACACCGCCTGAGGCCTAGTCAGTGACAGTGACATCAGACACACCGCCTGAGGCCCAGTCAGTGACAGTGAGGTCAATCACACCGCCTGAGGCCCAGTCAGTGACAGTGACATCAATCACACCGCCTGAGGGTCAGTCAGTGACAGTGAGGTCAATCACACCGCCTGAGGCCCAATCAGTAACAGTGAGGTCAATCACACTGCCTGAGGCCCAGTCAGTGACAGTGACATCAATCACAACGCCTGAGGCCCAGTAAATGACAGTGAGGTCAATCACACCGCCAGAGGCCCAGTCAGTGACAGTGACATCAATCACACCGCCAGAGGCCCAGTCAGTGACAGTGAGGACAATCACACCGCCTGAGGCCCAGTCAGTGACAGTGACATCAATCACACCGCCTGAGGCCCAGTCAGTGACAGTGAGGTCAATCACACCGCCTGTGGACCAGTTAGTGACAGTGAGGTCAATCACACCGCCTGAGGCCCAGTCAGTGACAGTGAGGTCAATCAGACCGCCTGTGGACCAGTTAGTGACAGTGAGGTCAATCACACCGCCTGAGGCCCAGTCAGTGACAGTGAGGTCAATCACACCGCCTGATGCCCAGTCAGTTACAGTGAGGTCAATCACACCGCCTGAGGCCCAGTCAGTGACAGTGAGGTCAATCACACCGCCTGATGCCCAGTCAGAGACAGTGAGGTCAATCACAATGCCTGAGCCCCAGTCAGTGACAGTGACATCACGACAAGCGCCTGAGGCCCAGTCAGTGACAGTGACATCAATCACACAGCCTGAGGCCCAGTCGGTTACAGTGAGGTCAATCTCACCGACTGAGGGTCAGTCAGTGACAGTGAGGTCCGTCACACCCCCTGAGGCCCAGCCAGTGACAGTGAGGTCAATCACACCGCCTGAGGCCCAGTCAATGACAGTGAGGTCAATCACACTGCCTGAGGCCCAGTCACTGACAGTGAGTTCAAATACACTGCCTGAGGCCAAGTCAGTTACAGTGAGGTCAATCTCACCGTCTGAGGGTTAGTCAGTGACAGTGAGGTCAGTCACACCCCCTGAGGGCCAGTCAGTGACAGTGAGGTCAATCCCACCTCCTGAGGCCCATTCAGTGACAGTGAGGTCAATCACACTGCCTGAGGCCAAGTCAGTGACAGTGACATCAATCACACCGCCGGAGGCCCAGTCACTGACAGTGACATCAATCACACCGACTTAGGCCCAGTCAGAGACAGTGAGGTCAATCACACTGCCTTAGGCCCAGTCAGTGAGAGTGACATCACGACTAGCGCCTGAGGCCCAGTCAGTGACAGTGAGGTCAATCACACCGCCTGAGGCCCAGTCAGTGACAGTGAGGTCAATCTCACCGTCAGAGGGTCAGTCAGTGACAGTGAGGTCAGTCACACCCCCTGAGGGCCAGTCAGTGACAGTGAGGTCAATCCCACCAACTGAGGCCCAGTCAGAGACAGTGACATCAATCACACCGCCTGAGGCCCAGTCAGTGACAGTGAGGTCAATCCCACCACCTGAGGCCCAGTCAGCGACAGTGACATCAATCACACCGCCTGAGGCCCAGTCAGTGACAGTGAGGTCAATCCCACCACCTGAGGCCCAGTCAGCGACAGTGACATCAATCACACCGCCTGAGGCCCAGTCAGTGACAGTGAGGTCAATCACACAGCCTGAGGCCCAGTCAATGACAGTGAGGTCAATCACACCGCCTGAGGCCCAGTCACTGACAGTGAGTACAATCACACTGCCTGATGCCCAGTCAGTGACAGTGAGGTCAATCACACCGCCAGACGCCCAGTCAGGGACAGTGAGGTCAATCTCACCGTCTGAGGGTTAGTCAGTGACAGTGACGTCAGTCACACCCCCTGAGGGACAGTCAGTGACAGTGAGGTCAATCCCACCTCCTGAGGCCCAGTCAGTGACAGTGAGATCAATCACACCGCCTGAGTCCCAGTCAGTGACAGTGACATCAATCACACCACCTGAGGGCCAGTCAGTGAGAGTGAGGTCAATCACACCGCCTGAGGGTCAGTCAGTGACAGTGAGGTCAATCACACCGCCTGAGCCCCAGTCAGTGACAGTGACATCAATCTCACCGCCTGAGGCCCAGTCAGTGACAGTGAGGTCAATCACACCGCCTGAGGCCCAGTCAGTGACAGTGACATCTATCTCACCGCCTGAGGGCCAGCCAGAGACAGTGACAACAATCACACCGCCTGAGGGCAGGCAGAGACAGTGAGGTCAATCACACCGCCTGAGGATCAGTCAGTGACAGTGACATCTATCTCACCGCCTGAGGGCCAGTCAGAGACAGTGACATCAATCACACCGCCTGAGGGTCAGTCAGTGACAGTGAGGTCAATCACACCGCCTGAGGCCCAGTCACTGACAGTGAGGTCAATCACACTGCCTGAGGGCAGGCAGAGACAGTGAGGTCAATCACACCGCCTGACGCTCAGTCAGTGACAGTGACATCAATCACACCGCCTGAGGCCCAGTCACTGACAGTGACATCAATCACACCGCCTGAGACCCAGTCAGTGACAGTGACATCAATCACACCTCCTGAGGCCCAGTCAATGACAGTGAGGTCAATCACACTGCCTGAGGCCCAGTCAGAGACAGTGACATCAATCACACTGCCTGAGGCCCAGTCAGTGACAGTGAGGTCCATCACACTGCCTGAGGCCCAGTCAGTGACAGTGACATCAATCACACCACCTGAGGCCTAGTCAGTGACAGTGAGGTCCATCACACCGACTCAAGCCCAGTTAGTGACAGTGAGGTCAATCACACCGCCTGAGGGCCAGTCAGTGATGGGAGGTCAATCACACCGCCTGAGGCCCAGTCACAGACAGAGACATCAATCACACCGCCTGAGGCCAAGTCAGTGACAGTAAGGTCAATCACACCGCCTGAGGTCCAGTCAGTGACAGTGACATCAATCACACCGCCTGAGGGCCAGTCAATGACAGTGAGGTCAATCACACCGCCTGAGGCCCAGTCACTGATAGTGACATCAGTCACACCGCCTGAGGCCCAGTCAGTGACAGTGAGGTCAATCACACCGCCTGAGGCCCAGTCAGTGACAGTGAGGTCAATCACACCGCCTGAGGGTCAGTCAGTGACAGTGAGGTCAATCACACTGCCTGAGGCCCAGTCAGTGATAGTGACATCAATCACAACGCCTGAGGCCCAGTAAATGACAGTGAGGTCAATCACACCGCCAGAGGCCCAGTCAGTGACAGTGAGGACAATCACACCGCCTGACGCCCAGTCAGTGACAGTGACATCAATCACACCGCCTGAGGCCCAGTCAGTGACAGTAAGGTCAATCACACCGCCTGTGGACCAGTTAGTGACAGTGAGGTTAATCACACCGCCTGAGGCCCAGTCAGTGACAGTGAGGTCAATCAGACCGCCTGTGGACCAGTTAGTGACAGTGAGGTCAATCACACCGCCTGAGGCCCAGTCTGTGACAGTGAGGTCAATCACACCGCCTGAAGACCAGTCAGTGACAGTGAGGTCAATCACACCGCCTGAGGCCCAGTCAGTGATAGTGAGGTCAATCACACTGCCTGAGGCCCAGTCAGTGACAGTGAGGTCAATCACAAAGCCTGAGGCCCAGTCAGAGACAGTGAGGTCAATCACACCGCCTGAGGCCCAGTCAGAGACAGTGAGGTCAATCACACCGTCTGAGGCCCAGTCAGTGACAGTGACATCAATCACACCGCCTGAGAGCCAGTCAGTGACAGTGACATCGGTCACATCGCCTGAGGCCCAGTCAGTGACAGTGACATCAGTCACATCGCCTGAGCCCCAGTCAGTGACAGTGACATCAATCTCACCGCCTGAGGCCCAGTCAGTGACAGTGAGGTCAATCACACCGCCTGAGGCCCAGTCAGTGACAGTGAGGTCAATCACACCGCCTGAGGCCCAGTCAGTGACAGTGACATCAGTCACATCGCCTGACGCTCAGTCAGTGACAGTGACATCAATCACACCGCCTGAGGCCCAGTCACTGACAGTGACATCAATCACACCGCCTGAGACCCAGTCAGTGACAGTGACATCAATCACACCTCCTGAGGCCCAGTCAATGACAGTGAGGTCAATCACACTGCCTGAGGCCCAGTCAGAGACAGTGAGGTCCATCACACTGCCTGAGGCCCAGTCAGTGACAGTGAGTTCCATCACACTGCCTGAGGCCCAGTCAGTGACAGTGACATCAATCACACCACCTGAGGCCTAGTCAGTGACAGTGAGGTCCATCACACCGACTCAAGCCCAGTTAGTGACAGTGAGGTCAATCACACCGCCTGAGGGCCAGTCAGTGATGGGAGGTCAATCACACCGCCTGAGGCCCAGTCACAGACAGAGACATCAATCACACCGCCTGAGGCCAAGTCAGTGACAGTAAGGTCAATCACACCGCCTGAGGTCCAGTCAGTGACAGTGACATCAATCACACCGCCTGAGGGCCAGTCAATGACAGTGAGGTCAATCACACCGCCTGAGGCCCAGTCAGTGATAGTGACATCAGTCACACCGCCTGAGGCCCAGTCAGTGACAGTGAGGTCAATCACACCGCCTGAGGCCCAGTCAGTGACAGTGAGGTCAATCACACCGCCTGAGGGTCAGTCAGTGACAGTGAGGTCAATCACACTGCCTGAGGCCCAGTCAGTGATAGTGACATCAATCACAACGCCTGAGGCCCAGTAAATGACAGTGAGGTCAATCACACCGCCAGAGGCCCAGTCAGTGACAGTGAGGACAATCACACCGCCTGACGCCCAGTCAGTGACAGTGACATCAATCACACCGCCTGAGGCCCAGTCAGTGACAGTAAGGTCAATCACACCGCCTGTGGACCAGTTAGTGACAGTGAGGTCAATCACACCGCCTGAGGCCCAGTCAGTGACAGTGAGGTCAATCAGACCGCCTGTGGACCAGTTAGTGACAGTGAGGTCAATCACACCGCCTGAGGCCCAGTCTGTGACAGTGAGGTCAATCACACCGCCTGAAGACCAGTCAGTGACAGTGAGGTCAATCACACCGCCTGAGGCCCAGTCAGTGATAGTGAGGTCAATCACACTGCCTGAGGCCCAGTCAGTGACAGTGAGGTCAATCACAAAGCCTGAGGCCCAGTCAGAGACAGTGAGGTCAATCACACCGCCTGAGGCCCAGTCAGAGACAGTGAGATCAATCACAACGCCTGAGGCCCAGTCAGTGACAGTGACATCAATCACACCACCTGAGGGCCAGTCAGTGAGAGTGAGGTCAATCACACCGCCTGAGGCCCAGTCAGAGACAGTGAGATCAATCACAACGCCTGAGGGTCAGTCAGTGACAGTGAGGTCAATTCCACCACCTGAGGCCCAGTCAGTGAGAGTGAGGTCAATCACACCGCCTGAGGCCCAGTCAGTGACAGTGAGGTCAATCACACCGCCTGAGCCCCAGTCAGTGACAGTGACATCAATCTCACCGCCTGAGGCCCAGTCAGTGACAGTGAGGTCAATCACACTGCCTGAGGATCAGTCAGTGACAGTGACATCTATCTCACCGCCTGAGGGCCAGCCAGAGACAGTGACATCAATCACACCGCCTGAGGCCCAGTCAGTGACAGTGAGGTCAATCACACCGCCTGAGGCCGGGTCAGTGACAGTGAGGTCAATCACACCGCCTGAGTCCCAGTCACTGACAGTGAGGTCAATCACACTGCCTGAGGGCAGGCAGAGACAGTGAGGTCAATCACACCGCCTGACGCTCAGTCAGTGACAGTGACATCAATCACACCGCCTGAGGCCCAGTCACTGACAGTGACATCAATCACACCGCCTGAGACCCAGTCAGTGACAGTGACATCAATCACACCTCCTGAGGCCCAGTCAATGACAGTGAGGTCAATCACACCGCCTGAAGCCCATTCAGTGACAGTGAGGTCAATCACACCTACTGAGGCCCTGTCAGTGAGAGTGAGGTCAATCACACCGCCTGAGGGCCAGTCAGTGACAGTGACATCAATCACACCGCCTGAGGCCCAGTCAGTGACAGTGAAGTCAATCACACCGCCTGAGGCCCAGTCAGTGACAGTGACATCAGTCTCACCGCCTGAGGCCCAGTCAGTGACAGTGAGGTCAATCACATCACCTGAGGGTCAGTCAGTGACAGTGAGGTCAATTCCACCACCTGAGGCCCAGTCAGGGACAGTGAGGTCAATCACACCGCCTGAGGGCCAGTCAGTGATGGGAGGTCAATCACACCGCCTGAGGCCCAGTCACAGACAGAGACATCAATCACACCGCCTGAGGCCCAGTCAGTGACAGTGAGTCAATCACACCGCCTGAGGTCCAGTCAGTGACAGTGACATCAATCACACTGCCTGAGGCCCAGTCAGTGACAGTGAGGTCCAACACACTGCCTGAGGCCCAGTCAGTGACAGTGACATCAATCACACCACCTGAGGCCTAGTCAGTGACAGTGAGGTCAATCACACCGCCTCAAGCCCAGTTAGTGACAGTGAGGTCAATCACACCGCCTGAGGGCCAGTCAGTGATGGGAGGTCAATCACACCGCCTGAGGCCCAGTCACAGACAGAGACATCAATCACACCGCCTGAGGCCCAGTCAGTGACAGTGAGTCAATCACACCGCCTGAGGTCCAGTCAGTGACAGTGACATCAATCACACCGCCTGAGGGCCAGTCAATGACAGTGAGGTCAATCACACCGCCTGAGGCCCAGTCAGTGACAGTGAGGTCAATCACACCGCCTGAGGCCCAGTCAGTGACAGTGAGGTCAATCACACCGCCTGAGGGTCAGTCAGTGACAGTGAGGTCAATCACACTGCCTGAGACCCAGTCAGTGATAGTGACATCAATCACAACGCCTGAGGCCCAGTAAATGACAGTGAGGTCAATCACACCGCCAGAGGCCCAGTAAGTGACAGTGAGGACAATCACACCGCCTGAGGCCCAGTCAGTGACAGTGACATCAATCACACCGCCTGAGGCCCAGTCAGTGACAGTAAGGTCAATCACACCGCCTGTGGACCAGTTAGTGACAGTGAGGTCAATCACACCGCCTGAGGCCCAGTCAGTGACAGTGAGGTCAATCAGACCGCCTGTGGACCAGTTAGTGACAGTGAGGTCAATCACACCGCCTGAGGCCCAGTCTGTGACAGTGAGGTCAATCACACCGCCTGAAGACCAGTCAGTGACAGTGAGGTCAATCACACCGCCAGAGGCCCAGTCAGTGATAGTGAGGTCAATCACACTGCCTGAGGCCCAGTCAGTGACAGTGAGGTCAATCACAAAGCCTGAGGCCCAGTCAGAGACAGTGAGGTCAATCACACCGCCTGAGGCCCAGTCAGAGACAGTGAGGTCAATCACACCGCCTGAGGCCCAGTCAGTGACAATGAGGTCAATCACACCGCCTGAGGCCCAGTCAGAGACAGTGAGGTCAATCACACCGCCTGAGGCCCAGTCAGTGAGAGTGAGGTCAATCACACCGCCTGAGGGCCAGTCAGTGACAGTGACATCAATCACACCGCCTGAGAGCCAGTCAGTGACAGTGACATCAGTCACATCGCCTGAGGCCCAGTCAGTGACAGTGAGGTCAATCACATCACCTGAGGGTCAGTCAGTGACAGTGAGGTCAATTCCAGCACCTGAGCCCCAGTCAGGGACAGTGAGGTCAATCACACCGCCTGAAGCCCAGTCAGTGACAGTGAGGTCAATCACACCGCCTGAGGCCCTGTCAGTGAGAGTGAGGTCAATCACACCACCTGAGGGCCAGTCAGTGACAGTGACATCAATCACACCGTCTGAGGCCCAGTCAGTGACAGTGAAGTCAATCACACCGCCTGAGGCCCAGTCAGTGACAGTGACATCAGTCTCACCGCCTGAGGCCCAGTCAGTGACAGTGACATCAATCTCACCGCCTGAGGCCCAGTCAGTGACAGTGAGGTCAATCACATCACCTGAGGGTCAGTCAGTGACAGTGAGGTCAATCACACCGCCTGAGGCCCAGTCAGTGAGAGTGAGGTCAATCACACCGCCTGAGGTTTACTCAGGGACAGTGAGGTCAATCAAACCGCCTGAGGCCCAGTCAGTGACAGTGAGGTCAATCACATCACCTGAGGGTCAGTCAGTGACAGTGAGGTCAATTCCAGCACCTGAGCCCCAGTCAGGGACAGTGAGGTCAATCACACCGCCTGAAGCCCAGTCAGTGACAGTGAGGTCAATCACACCGCCTGAGGCCCTGTCAGTGAGAGTGAGGTCAATCACACCACCTGAGGGCCAGTCAGTGACAGTGACATCAATCACACCGTCTGAGGCCCAGTCAGTGACAGTGAAGTCAATCACACCGCCTGAGGCCCAGTCAGTGACAGTGACATCAGTCTCACCGCCTGAGGCCCAGTCAGTGACAGTGACATCAATCTCACCGCCTGAGGCCCAGTAAATGACAGTGAGGTCAATCACACCGCCAGAGGCCCAGTAAGTGACAGTGAGGACAATCACACCGCCTGAGGCCCAGTCAGTGACAGTGAGGTCAATCACACCGCCTGAGGCCCAGTCAGTGATAGTGAGGTCAATCACACCGCCTGAGGATCAGTCAGTGACAGTGACAGCAATCTCACCGCCTGAGGGCCAGTCAGAGACAGTGACATCAATCACACCGCCTGAGGCCCAGTCACTGACAGTGAGGTCAATCACACCACCTGAGGGCAGGCAGAGACAGTGAGGTCAATCACACCGCCTGAGGTTCACTCAGGGACAGTGAGGTCAATCACACCGTGTGAGGTAATCACACCGCCTGAGGATCAGTCAGTGACAGTGACAGCAATCTCACCGCCTGAGGGCCAGTCAGAGACAGTGACATCAATCTGACCGCCTGAGGCCAAGTCAGGGACAGTGAGGTCAATCACACCGCCTGAGGCCCAGTCAGTGACAGTGACATCAATCTCACCGCCTGAGGCCCAGTCAGTGACAGTGAGGTCAATCACACCGCCTGAGGCCCAGTCAGTGACAGTGAGGTCAATCACACCGCCTGAGGCCCAGTCAGAGACAGTGAGATCAATCACAACGCCTGAGGGCCTGTCAGTGACAGTGACATCAATCATATTGCCTGAGGCCCAGTCAGTGACAGTGAAATCAATCACACCGCCTGAGGGCCAGTCAGTGAGAGTGAGGTCAATCACACCGCCTGAGGGTCAGTCAGTGACAGTGAGGTAAATTCCACCACCTGAGGCCCAGTCAGGGACAGTGAGGTCAATCACACCACCTGAGGCCCAGTCAGTGACAGTGAGGTCAATCTCACCGCCTGAGGCCCAGTCAGTGACAGTGAGGTCAATCACACCGCCTGAGGGTCAGTCAGTGACAGTGAGGTCAATTCCACCACCTGAGGCCCAGTCAGGGACAGTGAGGTCAATCACACCGCCTGAGTCCAAGTCACTGACAGTGAGGTCAATCACACCGCCTGAGGCCCTGTCACTGACAGTGAGGTCAATCACACTGCCTGAGGGCAGGCAGAGACAGTGAGGTCAATCACACCGCCTGAGGCCCAGTCACTGACAGTGAGGTCAATCACACTGCCTGAGGGCAGGCAGAGACAGTGAGGTCAATCACACCGCCTGAGGATCAGTCAGTGACAGTGACATCTATCTCACCGCCTGAGGGCCAGTCAGAGACAGTGACATCAATCACACCGCCTGAGGCCCAGTCAGTGACAGTGAGGTCAATCACACCGCCTGAGCCCCAGTCAGTGACAGTGACATCAATCTCACCGCCTGAGGCCCAGTCAGTGACAGTGAGGTCAATCACACCGCCTGAGGCCCAGTCACTGACAGTGAGGTCAATCACACTGCCTGAGGGCAGGCAGAGACAGTGAGGTCAATCACATCGCCTGACGCTCAGTCAGTGACAGTGACATCAATCACACCGCCTGAGGCCCAGTCACTGACAGTGACATCAATCACACCGCCTGAGACCCAGTCAGTGACAGTGACATCAATCACACCTCCTGAGGCCCAGTCAATGACAGTGAGGTCAATCACACCACCTGAGGCCCAGTCAGAGACAGTGACTTCAATCACACTGCCTGAGGCCCAGTCAGTGACAGTGAGGTCCATGACACTGCCTGAGGCCCAGTCAGTGACAGTAACATCAATCACACCACCTGAGGCCTAGTCAGTGACAGTGAGGTCAATCACACCGCCTCAAGCCCAGTCAGTGACAGTGAGGTCAATCACACCGCCTGAGGGCCAGTCAGTGATGGGAGGTCAATCACACCGCCTGATGGCCAGTCAATGACAGTGAGGTCAATCACACCGCCTGAGGCCCAGTCAGTGACAGTGACATCAGTCACACCGCCTGAGGCCCAGTCAGTGACAGTGAGGTCAATCAAACCGCCTGAGGCCCAGTCAGTGACAGTGAGGTCAATCACACCGCCTGAGGCCCAGTCTGTGACAGTGAGGTCAATCACACCGCCTGAAGACCAGTCAGTGACAGTGAGGTCAATCACACCGCCTGAGGCCCAGTCAGTGACAGTGAGGCCAATCACACTGCCTGAGGCCCAGTCAGTGACAGTGAGGTCAATTCCACCACCTGAGGTCCAGTCAAGGACAGTGAGGTCAATCACACCGCCTGAGGCCCAGTCAGAGACAGTGAGGTCAATCACACCGCCTGAGGCCCAGTCAGTGACAATGAGGTCAATCACACCGCCTGAGGCCCAGTCAGAGACAGTGAGGTCAATCACACCGCCTGAGGCCCAGTCAGTGAGAGTGAGGTCAATCACACCGCCTGAGGGCCAGTCAGTGACAGTGACATCAATCACACCGCCTGAGAGCCAGTCAGTGACAGTGACATCAGTCACATCGCCTGAGGCCCAGTCAGTGACAGTGACATCAGTCACATCGCCTGAGGCCCAGTCAGTGACAGTGATGTCAATCACATCACCTGAGGGTCAGTCAGTGACAGTGAGGTCAATTCCACCACCTGAGGCCCAGTCAGGGACAGTGAGGTCAATCACACCGCCTGAGGCCCAGTCAGTGACAGTGAGGTCAATCACATCGCCTGAGGCCCAGTCAGTGACAGTGACATCAGTCACATCGCCTGAGGCCCAGTCAGTGACAGTGACATCAATCACACCGCCTGAGGCCCAGTCAGAGACAGTGACATCAATCACACCGCCTGAGGCCCCGTCAGGGACAGTGAGGTCAATCACACCGCCTGTGGCCCAGTCAGTGACAGTGACATCAATCACACCGCCTGAGGGTCAGTCAGTGACAGTGAGGACAATCACACCGCCTGAGGGCCAGTCAGTGACAGTGACATCAATCACACCGCCTGAGGCCCAGTCAGTGACAGTGAAGTCAATCACACTGCCTGAGGCCCAGTCAGTGACAGTGACATCAGTCTCACCGCCTGAGGCCCAGTCAGTGACAGTGAGGTCAATCACATCACCTGAGGGTCAGTCAGTGACAGTGAGGTCAATCACACCGCCTGAGGCCCAGTCAGGGACAGTGAGGTCAATCACACCGCCTGAAGCCCAGTCAGTGACAGTGAGGTCAATCACACCGCCTGAGGCCCTGTCAGTGAGAGTGAGGTCAATCACACCGTCTGAGGGCCAGTCAGTGACAGTGACATCAGTCTTACCGCCTGAGGCCCAGTCAGTGACAGTGACATCAATCTCACCGCCTGAGGCCCAGTCAGTGACAGTGAGGTCAATCACATCACCTGAGGGTCAGTCAGTGACAGTGAGGTCAATCACACCGCCTGAGGGCAGGCAGAGACAGTGAGGTCAATCACACCGCCTGAGGTTCACTCAGGGACAGTGAGGTCAATCACACCGCCTGAGGCCCAGTCAGTGACAGTGAGGTCAATCACACCGCCTGAGGCCCAGTCAGTGACAGTGAGGTCAATCACACCGCCTGAGGATCAGTCAGTGACAGTGACAGCAATCTCACCGCCTGAGGGCCAGTCAGAGACAGTGACATCAATCACACCGCCTGAGGCCCAGTCACTGACAGTGAGGTCAATCACACCCCCTGAGGGCAGGCAGAGACAGTGAGGTCAATCTCACCGTCTGAGGGCCAGTCAGTGACAGTGAGGTCAGTCACACCCCCTGAGGGCCAGTCAGTGACAGTGAGGTCAATCCCACCACCTGAGGCCCAGTCAGCGACAGTGACATCAATCACACCGCCTGAGGCCCAATCAGTGACAGTGAGGTCAATCACACCTCCTGAGGCCCAGTCAGTGACAGTGTGGTCAATCACACCGCCTGAGGCCCAGTCAGAGACAGTGACATCAATCACACTGACTGAGGCCCAGTCAGTGACAGTGAGGTCCAACACACTGCCTGAGGCCCAGTCAGTGACAGTGACATCAATCACACCACCTGAGGCCTTGTCAGTGACAGTGAGGTCAATCACACCGCCTCAAGCCCAGTCAGTGAGAGTGAGGTCAATCACACCGCCTGAGGGCCAGTCAGTGATGGGAGGTCAATCACACCGCCTGAGGACCAGTCACAGACAGAGACATCAATCACACCGCCTGAGGTCCAGTCAGTGACAGTGACATCAATCACACCGCCTGAGGGCCAGTCAATGACAGTGAGGTCAATCACACCGCCTGAGGCCCAGTCAGTGACAGTGACATCAATCACACCGCCTGAGGCCCAGTCAGTGACAGTGAGGTCAATCACACCGCCTGAGGCCCAGTCAGTGACAGTGAGGTCAATCACACCGCCTGAGGCCCAGTCAGTGACAGTGAGGTCAATCACACCGCCTGAGGCCCAGTCAGTAACAGTGAGGTCAATCACACTGCCTGAGGCCCAGTCATTGACAGTGACATCAATCACAACGCCTGAGGCCCAGTAAATGACAGTGAGGTCAATCACACCGCCAGAGGCCCAGTCAGTGACAGTGAGGTCAATCACACCGCCTGAGGCCCAGTCAGTGACAGTGACATCAATCACACCACCTGAGGTTCAGTCAGTGACAGTGAGGACAATCACACCGCCTGAGGCCCAGTCAGTGACAGTGACATCAATCACACCGCCTGAGGCCCAGTCAGTGACAGTGAGGTCAATCACACCGCCTGAGGCCCAGTCACTGACAGTGACATCAATCACACCGCCTGAGGTCCAGTCAGTGACAGTGAGGTCAATCACACCGCCTGTGGACCAGTTAGAGTGAGGTCAATCACACCGCCTGAGGCCCAGTCAGTGACAGTGAGGTCAATCACACTGCCTGTGGACCAGTTAGTGACAGTGAGGTCAATCACACCGCCTGAGGCCCAGTCAGTGACAGTGAGGTCAATCACACCGACTGAGGCCCAGTCAGTGACAGTGAGGTCAATCACACCGCCTGAGGCCCAGTCAGTGACAGTGACATCAATCACACCGCCTGAGGCTCTGTCAGTGAGTGAGGTCAATCACACCGCCTTCGGCCCAGTCAGAGACAGTGAGGTCAATCACACTGCCTGAGGCCCAGTCAGTGAGAGTGACATCACGACTAGCGCCTGAGGTCCAGTCAGTGACAGTGACATCAATCACACAGCCTGAGGCCCAGTCAGTGACAGTGAGGTCAATCTCACCGTCTGAGGGCCAGTCAGTGACAGTGATGTCAGTCACACCCCTGAGGGCGAGTCAGTGACAGTGAGGTCAATCCCACCACCTGAGGCCCAGTCAGCGACAGTGACATCAATCACACCGCCTGAGGCCCAATCAGTGACAGTGAGGTCAATCACTCCTCCTGAGGCCCAGTCAATGACAGTGTGGTCAATCACACCGCCTGAGGCCCAGTCAAAGACAGTGACATCAATCACACTGCCTGAGGCCCAGTCAGTGACAGTGAGGTACAACACACTGCCTGAGGCCCAGTCAGTGACAGTGACATCAATCACACCACCTGAGGCCTAGTCAGTGACAGTGAGGTCAATCACACCGCCTCAAGCCCAGTCAGTGACAGTGAGGTCAATCACACCGCCTCAAGCCCAGTCAGTGATGGGAGGTCAATCACACCGCCTGAGGTCCAGTCACAGACACAGACATCAATCACACCGCCTGAGGTCCAGTCAGTGACAGTGACATCAGTCACACCGCCTGAGGGCCAGTCAATGACAGTGAGGTCAATCACACCGCCTGAGGCCCAGTCAGTGACAGTGACATCAATCACACCGCCTGAGGCCCAGTCAGTGACAGTGAGGTCAATCACACCGCCTGAGGCCCAGTCAGTGACAGTGAGGTCAATCACACCGCCTGAGGCCCAGTCAGTGAGAGTGAGGTCAATCACACCGCCTGAGGCCCTGTCAGTGAGAGTGAGGTCAATCACACCGCCTGAGGGCCAGTCAGTGACAGTGTCATCAATCACACCGTCTGAGGCCCAGTCAGTGACAGTGAAGTCAATCACACCGCCTGAGGGTCAGTCAGTGACAGTGAGGTCAATCACACCGCCTGAGGGCAGGCAGAGACAGTGAGGTCAATCACACCGCCTGAGGTTCACTCAGGGACAGTGAGGTAATCACACCGCCTGAGGCCCAGTCAGTGACAGTGAGGTCAATCACACCGCCTGAGGCCCAGTCAGTGACAGTGACATCAGTCTCACCGCCTGAGGCCCAGTCACTGACAGTGACAGCCATCTCACCGCCTGAGGGCCAGTCAGTGACAGTGACATCAGTCTCACCGCCTGAGGCCCAGTCACTGACAGTGACATCAATCTCACCGCCTGAGGGCCAGTCAGAGACAGTGACATCAATCACACCGCCTGAGGCCCAGTCACTGACAGTGAGGTCAATCACACCGCCTGAGGGCAGGCAGAGACAGTGAGGTCAATCACACCGCCTGAGGTTCACTCAGGGACAGTGAGGTAATCACACCGCCAGAGGCCATGTCAGTGACAGTGAGGTCAATCACACCACCTGAGGGTCAGTCATTGACAGTGAGGCCAATCACACCGCCTGAGGCCCAGTCAGTGACAGTGAGGCCAATCACACCGCCTGAGGCCCAGTCAGTGACAGTGAGGCCAATCACACCGCCTGAAGCCCAGTTAGTGACAGTGAGGTCAATTCCACCACCTGAGGTCCAGTCAAGGACAGTGACATCAATCGCACCGCCTGTGGCCCAGTCAGTGACAGTGACATCAATCACACCGCCTGAGGCCCCGTCAGTGACAGTGAGGTCAATCACACCGCCTGAGGCCCAGTCAGTGACAGTGAGGTCAATCACAACACCTGAGGCTCAGTCAGTGACAGTGAGGTCAATCACACCGCCTGAGGTCCAGTCAGTGACAGTGAGGTCAATCACACCGCCTGTGGACCAGTTAGAGTGAGGTCAATCACACCGCCTGAGGCCCAGTCAGTGACAGTGAGGTCAATCACACTGCCTGTGGACCAGTTAGTGACAGTGAGGTCAATCACACCGCCTGAGGCCCAGTCAGTGACAGTGAGGTCAATCACACCGACTGAGGCCCAGTCAGTGACAGTGAGGTCAATCACACCGCCTGAGGCCCAGTCAGTGACAGTGACATCAATCACACCGCCTGAGGCTCTGTCAGTGAGTGAGGTCAATCACACCGCCTTCGGCCCAGTCAGAGACAGTGAGGTCAATCACACTGCCTGAGGCCCAGTCAGTGAGAGTGACATCACGACTAGCGCCTGAGGTCCAGTCAGTGACAGTGACATCAATCACACAGCCTGAGGCCCAGTCAGTGACAGTGAGGTCAATCTCACCGTCTGAGGGCCAGTCAGTGACAGTGATGTCAGTCACACCCCTGAGGGCGAGTCAGTGACAGTGAGGTCAATCCCACCACCTGAGGCCCAGTCAGCGACAGTGACATCAATCACACCGCCTGAGGCCCAATCAGTGACAGTGAGGTCAATCACTCCTCCTGAGGCCCAGTCAATGACAGTGTGGTCAATCACACCGCCTGAGGCCCAGTCAAAGACAGTGACATCAATCACACTGCCTGAGGCCCAGTCAGTGACAGTGAGGTACAACACACTGCCTGAGGCCCAGTCAGTGACAGTGACATCAATCACACCACCTGAGGCCTAGTCAGTGACAGTGAGGTCAATCACACCGCCTCAAGCCCAGTCAGTGACAGTGAGGTCAATCACACCGCCTCAAGCCCAGTCAGTGATGGGAGGTCAATCACACCGCCTGAGGTCCAGTCACAGACACAGACATCAATCACACCGCCTGAGGTCCAGTCAGTGACAGTGACATCAGTCACACCGCCTGAGGGCCAGTCAATGACAGTGAGGTCAATCACACCGCCTGAGGCCCAGTCAGTGACAGTGACATCAATCACACCGCCTGAGGCCCAGTCAGTGACAGTGAGGTCAATCACACCGCCTGAGGCCCAGTCAGTGACAGTGAGGTCAATCACACCGCCTGAGGCCCAGTCAGTGAGAGTGAGGTCAATCACACCGCCTGAGGCCCTGTCAGTGAGAGTGAGGTCAATCACACCGCCTGAGGGCCAGTCAGTGACAGTGTCATCAATCACACCGTCTGAGGCCCAGTCAGTGACAGTGAAGTCAATCACACCGCCTGAGGGTCAGTCAGTGACAGTGAGGTCAATCACACCGCCTGAGGGCAGGCAGAGACAGTGAGGTCAATCACACCGCCTGAGGTTCACTCAGGGACAGTGAGGTAATCACACCGCCTGAGGCCCAGTCAGTGACAGTGAGGTCAATCACACCGCCTGAGGCCCAGTCAGTGACAGTGACATCAGTCTCACCGCCTGAGGCCCAGTCACTGACAGTGACAGCCATCTCACCGCCTGAGGGCCAGTCAGTGACAGTGACATCAGTCTCACCGCCTGAGGCCCAGTCACTGACAGTGACATCAATCTCACCGCCTGAGGGCCAGTCAGAGACAGTGACATCAATCACACCGCCTGAGGCCCAGTCACTGACAGTGAGGTCAATCACACCGCCTGAGGGCAGGCAGAGACAGTGAGGTCAATCACACCGCCTGAGGTTCACTCAGGGACAGTGAGGTAATCACACCGCCAGAGGCCATGTCAGTGACAGTGAGGTCAATCACACCACCTGAGGGTCAGTCATTGACAGTGAGGCCAATCACACCGCCTGAGGCCCAGTCAGTGACAGTGAGGCCAATCACACCGCCTGAGGCCCAGTCAGTGACAGTGAGGCCAATCACACCGCCTGAAGCCCAGTTAGTGACAGTGAGGTCAATTCCACCACCTGAGGTCCAGTCAAGGACAGTGACATCAATCGCACCGCCTGTGGCCCAGTCAGTGACAGTGACATCAATCACACCGCCTGAGGCCCCGTCAGTGACAGTGAGGTCAATCACACCGCCTGAGGCCCAGTCAGTGACAGTGAGGTCAATCACAACACCTGAGGCTCAGTCAGTGACAGTGAGGTCAATCACACCGCCTGAGGCCCAGTCAGAGACAGTGACATCAATCATACCGCCTGAGGCCCAGTCAGTGACAGTGACATCAATCACACCGCCTGAGGCCCAGTCAGAGACAGTGAGGTCAATCTCACCGTCTGAGGCCCAGTCAGTGACAGTGAGGTCAATCACACCGCCTGAGGATCAGTCAGTGACTGACATCAATCACACCGCCTGAGGCCCAGTCAGTGACAGAGACATCAATCACAAAAACCTGAGGCCCAGTCAGGGACAGTGAGGTCAATCATACCGCCTGAGGCCCAGTCAGTGACAGTGACATCAATCACACCGCCTGAGGCCCAGTCAGAGACAGTGACATCAATCACACCGCCTGAGGCCCCGTCAGTGACAGTGAGGTCAATCACACCGCCTGTGGCCCAGTCAGTGACAGTGACATCAATCACACCGCCTGAGGGTCAGTCAGTGACAGTGAGGACAATCACACCGCCTGAGGCCCAGTCAGTGACAGTGAGGTCAATCACATCACCTGAGGCTCAGTCAGTGACAGTGAGGTCAATCACACCGCCTGAGGCCCAGTCAGTGACAGTGAGGTCAATCACACCGCCTGAGGCCAAGTCAGTGACAGTGAGGTCAATCACACCGCCTGAAGCCCAGTCAGTGACAGTGACATCAATCACATCACCTGAGGGTCAGTCAGTGACAGTGAGGTCAATCACACCGCCTGAGGGCAGGCAGAGACAGTGAGGTCAATCACACCGCCTGAGGTTCACTCAGGGACAGTGAGGTCAATCACACCGCCTGAGGCCCAGTCAGTGACAGTGACATCAATCACACCGCCTGAGGCCCAGTCAGAGACAGTGACATCAATCACACCGCCTGAGGCCCCGTCAGTGACAGTGAGGTCAATCACACCGCCTGTGGCCCAGTCAGTGACAGTGACATCAATCACACCGCCTGAGGCCCTGTCAGTGAGAGTGAGGTCAATCACACCGCCTGAGGGCCAGTCAGTGACAGTGACATCAATCACACCGCCTGAGGCCCAGTCAGTGACAGTGAAGTCAATCACACTGCCTGAGGCCCAGTCAGTGACAGTGACATCAGTCTTACCGCCTGATGCCCAGTCAGTGACAGTGACATCAATCTCACCGCCTGAGGCCCAGTCAGTGACAGTGAGGTCAATCACATCACCTGAGGGTCAGTCAGTGACAGTGAGGTCAATCACACCGCCTGAGGGCAGGCAGAGACAGTGAGGTCAATCACACCGCCTGAGGTTCACTCAGGGACAGTGAGGTCAATCACACCGCCTGAGGCCCAGTCAGTGACAGTGAGGTCAATCACACCGCCTGAGGCCCAGTCAGTGACAGTGAGGTCAATCACACCGCCTGAGGATCAGTCAGTGACAGTGACAGCAATCTCACCGCCTGAGGGCCAGTCAGAGACAGTGACATCAATCACACCGCCTGAGGCCCAGTCACTGACAGTGAGGTCAATCACACCCCCTGAGGGCAGGCAGAGACAGTGAGGTCAATCTCACCGTCTGAGGGCCAGTCAGTGACAGTGAGGTCAGTCACACCCCCTGAGGGCCAGTCAGTGACAGTGAGGTCAATCCCACCACCTGAGGCCCAGTCAGCGACAGTGACATCAATCACACCGCCTGAGGCCCAATCAGTGACAGTGAGGTCAATCACACCTCCTGAGGCCCAGTCAGTGACAGTGAGGTCAATCACACCGCCTGAGGCCCAGTCAGAGACAGTGACATCAATCACACTGCCTGAGGCCCAGTCAGTGACAGTGAGGTCCAACACACTGCCTGAGGCCCAGTCAGTGACAGTGACATCAATCACACCACCTGAGGCCTTGTCAGTGACAGTGAGGTCAATCACACCGCCTCAAGCCCAGTCAGTGACAGTGAGGTCAATCACACCGCCTGAGGGCCAGTCAGTGATGGGAGGTCAATCACACCGCCTGAGGACCAGTCACAGACAGAGACATCAATCACACCGCCTGAGGTCCAGTCAGTGACAGTGACATCAATCACACCGCCTGAGGGCCAGTCAATGACAGTGAGGTCAATCACACCGCCTGAGGCCCAGTCAGTGACAGTGACATCAATCACACCGCCTGAGGCCCAGTCAGTGACAGTGAGGTCAATCACACCGCCTGAAGCCCAGTCAGTGACAGTGAGGTCAATCACACCGCCTGAGGCCCAGTCAGTGACAGTGAGGTCAATCACACCGCCTGAGGCCCAGTCAGTAACAGTGAAGTCCATCACACTGCCTGAGGCCCAGTCATTGACAGTGACATCAATCACAACGCCTGAGGCCCAGTAAATGACAGTGAGGTCAATCACACCGCCAGAGGCCCAGTCAGTGACAGTGAGGTCAATCACACCGCCTGAGGCCCAGTCAGTGACAGTGACATCAATCACACCGCCTGAGGTTCAGTCAGTGACAGTGAGGACAATCACACCGCCTGAGGCCCAGTCAGTGACAGTGACATCAATCACACCGCCTGAGGCCCAGTCAGTGACAGTGAGGTCAATCACACCGCCTGAGGCCCAGTCACTGACAGTGACATCAATCACACCGCCTGAGGTCCAGTCAGTGACAGTGAGGTCAATCACACCGCCTGTGGACCAGTTAGAGTGAGGTCAATCACACCGCCTGAGGCCCAGTCAGTGACAGTGAGGTCAATCACACTGCCTGTGGACCAGTTAGTGACAGTGAGGTCAATCACACCGCCTGAGGCCCAGTTAGTGACAGTGAGGTCAATCACACCGACTGAGGCCCAGTCAGTGACAGTGAGGTCAATCACACCGCCTGAGGCCCAGTCAGTGACAGTGACATCAATCACACCGCCTGAGGCTCTGTCAGTGAGTGAGGTCAATCACACCGCCTTCGGCCCAGTCAGAGACAGTGAGGTCAATCACACTGCCTGAGGCCCAGTCAGTGAGAGTGACATCACGACTAGCGCCTGAGGTCCAGTCAGTGACAGTGACATCAATCACACAGCCTGAGGCCCAGTCAGTGACAGTGAGGTCAATCTCACCGTCTGAGGGCCAGTCAGTGACAGTGATGTCAGTCACACCCCCTGAGGGCCAGTCAGTGACAGTGAGGTCAATCCCACCACCTGAGGCCCAGTCAGCGACAGTGACATCAATCACACCGCCTGAGGCCCAATCAGTGACAGTGAGGTCAATCACTCCTCCTGAGGCCCAGTCAATGACAGTGTGGTCAATCACACCGCCTGAGGCCCAGTCAAAGACAGTGACATCAATCACACTGCCTGAGGCCCAGTCAGTGACAGTGAGGTACAACACACTGCCTGAGGCCCAGTCAGTGACAGTGACATCAATCACACCACCTGAGGCCTAGTCAGTGACAGTGAGGTCAATCACACCGCCTCAAGCCCAGTCAGTGACAGTGAGGTCAATCACACCGCCTCAAGCCCACTCAGTGATGGGAGGTCAATCACACCGCCTGAGGACCAGTCACAGACACAGACATCAATCACACCGCCTGAGGTCCAGTCAGTGACAGTGACATCAGTCACACCGCCTGAGGGCCAGTCAATGACAGTGAGGTCAATCACACCGCCTGAGGCCCAGTCAGTGACAGTGACATCAATCACACCGCCTGAGGCCCAGTCAGTGACAGTGAGGTCAATCACACCGCCTGAGGCCCAGTCAGTGACAGTGAGGTCAATCACACCGCCTGAGGCCCAGTCAGTGACAGTGAGGTCAATCACACCGCCTGAGGCCCAGTCAGTAACAGTGAGGTCAATCACACTGCCTGACGCCCAGTCAGTGACAGTGACATCAATCACAACGCCTGAGGCCCAGTAAATGACAGTGAGGTCAATCACACCGCCAGAGGCCCAGTCAGTGACAGTGAGGTCAATCACACCGCCTGACGCCCAGTCAGTGACAGTGACATCAATCACACCGCCTGAGGGTCAGTCAGTGACAGTGAGGTCAATCACACTGCCTGTGGACCAGTTAGTGACAGTGAGGTCAATCACACCGCCTGAGGCCCAGTCAGTGACAGTGAGGTCAATCAGACCGCCTGTGGACCAGTTAGTGACAGTGAGGTCAATCACACCGCCTGAGGCCCAGTCAGTGACAGTGAGGTCAATCAGACCGCCTGAGGCCCAGTCACTGACAGTGAGGTCAATCACACCGCCTGAAGCCCAGTCAGTGACAGTGACATCAATCACACCGCCTTAGGCCCAGTCAGAGACAGTGAGGTCAATCGCACTGCCTGAGGCCCAGTCAGTGAGAGTGACATCACGACTAGCGCCTGAGGCCCAGTCAGTGACAGTGACATCAATCACACAGCCTGAGGCCCATTCAGTGACTGTGAGGTCAATCTCACCGTCTGAGGGCCAGTCAGTGACAGTGAGGTCAGTCACACCCCCTGAGGGCCAGTCAGTGACAGTGAGGTCAATCCCACCACCTGAGGCCCAGTCAGCGACAGTGACATCAATCACACCGCCTGAGGCCCAGTCAGTGACAGTGAGGTCAATCACACCGCCTGAGGCCCAGTCAGTGACAGTGAGGTCAATCACACCGCCTGAGGCCCAGTCAGTGACAGTGAGGTCAATCACACCGCCTGAGGCCCAGTCAGGGACAGTGAGGTCAATCTCACCGTCTGAGTGTTAGTCAGTGACAGTGAAGTCAGTCACACCCCCTGAGGCCCAGTCAGTGACAGTGACATCAATCACACCGCCTTAGACCCAGTCAGATACACTGAGGTCAATCACACTGCCTGAGGCCCAGTCAGTGAGAGTGACATCACGATTAGCGCCTGAGGCCCAGTCAGAGACACTGAGGTCAATCACACCGCCTGAGGCCCAGTAAATGACAGTGACTTCAATCACACAGCCTGAGGCCCATTCAGTGACAGTGAGGTCAATCTCACCGTCTGAGGGCCAGTCAGTGACAGTGAGGTCAGTCACACCCCCTGAGGCCCAGTAAATGACAGTGAGGTCAATCACACCGCCAGAGGCCTAGTCAGTGACAGTGAGGTCAATCCCTCCGCCTGAGGCCCAGTAAATGACAGTGAGGTCAATCACACCGCCTGAGGGCCAGTCAGTGACAGTTACATCAATCACACCGCCTGAGGGTCAGCCAGTGACAGTGTGGAGAATCACACCGCCTGAGGCCCAGTCAGTGACAGTGACATCAATCACACCGCCTTCGGCCCAGTCAGAGACAGTGAGGTCAATCACACTGCCTGAGGCCCAGTCAGTGAGAGTGACATCACGACTAGCGCCTGAAGCCCAGTCAGTGACAGTGACATCAATCACGCAGCCTGAGGCCCAGTCAGTGACAGTGAGGTCAATCTCACCGTCTGAGGGTCAGTCAGTGACAGTGAGGTCAGTCACACCCCCTGAGGGCCAGTCAGTGACAGTGAGGTCAATCCCACCACCTGAGGCCCAGTCAGTGACAGTGACATCAATCACACCGCCTGAGGCCCAGTCAGTGACAGTGAGGTCAATCCCACCACCTGAGGCCCAGTCAGCGACAGTGACATCAATCACACCGCCTGACGCCCAGTCAGGGACAGTGAGGTCAATCTCACCGTCTGAGGGTTAGTCAGTGACAGTGAGGTCAATCACACCGCCTGAGGCCCAGTAAATGACAGTGAGGTCAATCACACCGCCAGAGGCCTAGTCAGTGACAGTGAGGTCAATCCCTCCGCCTGAGGCCCAGTAAATGACAGTGAGGTCAATCACACCGCCTGAGGGCCAGTCAGTGACAGTGACATCAATCACACCGCCTGAGGGTCAGCCAGTGACAGTGTGGAGAATCACACCGCCTGAGGCCCAGTCAGTGACAGTGACATCAATCACACCGCCTTCGGCCCAGTCAGAGACAGTGAGGTCAATCACACTGCCTGAGGCCCAGTCAGTGAGAGTGACATCACGACTAGCGCCTGAAGCCCAGTCAGTGACAGTGACATCAATCACGCAGCCTGAGGCCCAGTCAGTGACAGTGAGGTCAATCTCACCGTCTGAGGGTCAGTCAGTGACAGTGAGGTCAGTCACACCCCCTGAGGGCCAGTCAGTGACAGTGAGGTCAATCCCACCACCTGAGGCCCAGTCAGTGACAGTGACATCAATCACACCGCCTGAGGCCCAGTCAGTGACAGTGAGGTCAATCCCACCACCTGAGGCCCAGTCAGCGACAGTGACATCAATCACACCGCCTGACGCCCAGTCAGGGACAGTGAGGTCAATCTCACCGTCTGAGGGTTAGTCAGTGACAGTGAGGTCAGTCACACCCCCTGAGGGCCAGTCAGTGACAGTGAGGTCAATCCCACCTCCTGAGGCCCAGTCAGTGACAGTGACATCAATCACACCGCCTGAGGCCCAGTCAGTGATAGTGAGGTAAATCGCACTACCTGAGGCCCAGTCAGTGACAATGAGGTCAATCACACCGCCTGAGGCCCAGTCAGGGACAGTGAGTTCAATCAAACCCCATGAGGCCCAGTCAGTGACAGTGAGGTCAATCACACCGCCTGAGGCCCAGTAAATGACAGTGACATCAATCACACAGCCTGAGGCCCATTCAGTGACAGTGAGGTCAATCTCACCGTCTGAGGGCCAGTCAGTGACAGTGAGGTCAGTCACACCCCCTGAGGCCCAGTCACTGACAGTGAGGTCAATCACACCGCCTGAAGCCCAGTCAGTGACAGTGACATCAATCACACCGCCTTAGGCCCAGTCAGAGACACTGAGGTCAATCACACTGCCTGAGGCCCAGTCAGTGAGAGTGACATCACGATTAGCGCCTGAGGCCCAGTCAGTGATAGTGAGGTCAATCACACCGCCTGAGGCCCAGTCAGTGATAGTGAGGTCAATCACACCGCCTGAGGCCCAGTAAATGACAGTGAGGTCAATCACACCGCCAGAGGCCTAGTCAGTGACAGTGAGGTCAATCCCTCCGCCTGAGGCCCAGTAAATGACAGTGAGGTCAATCACACCGCCTGAGGGCCAGTCAGTGACAGTGACATCAATCACACCGCCTGAGGGTCAGCCAGTGACAGTGTGGAGAATCACACCGCCTGAGGCCCAGTCAGTGACAGTGACATCAATCACACCGCCTTAGGCCCAGTCAGAGACAGTGAGGTCAATCACACTGCCTGAGGCCCAGTCAGTGAGAGTGACATCACGACTAGCGCCTGAAGCCCAGTCAGTGACAGTGACATCAATCACGCAGCCTGAGGCCCAGTCAGTGACAGTGAGGTCAATATCACCGTCTGAGGGTCAGTCAGTGACAGTGAGGTCAGTCACACCCCCTGAGGGCCAGTCAGTGACAGTGAGGTCAATCCCACCACCTGAGGCCCAGTCAGTGACAGTGACATCAATCACACCGCCTGAGGCCCAGTCAGTGACAGTGAGGTCAATCCCACCACCTGAGGCCCAGTCAGCGACAGTGACATCAATCACACCGCCTGACGCCCAGTCAGGGACAGTGAGGTCAATCTCACCGTCTGAGGGTTAGTCAGTGACAGTGAGGTCAGTCACACCCCCTGAGGGCCAGTCAGTGACAGTGAGGTCAATCCCACCTCCTGAGGCCCAGTCAGTGACAGTGACATCAATCACACCGCCTGAGGCCCAGTCAGTGATAGTGAGGTAAATCGCACTACCTGAGGCCCAGTCAGTGACAATGAGGTCAATCACACCGCCTGAGGCCCAGTCAGGGACAGTGAGTTCAATCACACCGCCTGAGGCCCAGTCAGTGACAGTGAGGTCAATCACACCGCCTGAGGCCCAGTCAGTGACAGTGAGGTCAATCACACCGCCTGAGGCCCAGTCAGAGACAGTGAGGTCAATCACACCGCCTGAGGCCCAGTCAGTGACAGTGAGGTCAATCACACCGCCTGAGGCTCAGTCAGTGAGAGTGAGGTCAATCACACCGCCTGAGGCCCAGTCAGAGACAGTGTGGTCAATCACACCGCCTGAGGCCCAGTCAGTGACAATGAGGTCAATCACACCGCCTGAGGCCCAGTCAGAGACAGTGAGGTCAATCACACCGCCTGAGGCCCAGTCAGTGACAGTGAGGTCAATCACACCGCCTGAGGCCCAGTCAGTGACAGTGAGGTCAATCACACCGCCTGAGGCCCAGTCAGTGACAGTGACATCAATCACACCGCCTGAGAGCCAGTCAGTGACAGTGACATCAGTCACACCGCCTGAGGCCCAGTCAGTGACAGTGAGGTCAATCACATCACCTGAGGGTCAGTCAGTGACAGTGAGGTCAATTCCACCACCTGAGGCCCAGTCAGGGACAGTGAGGTCAATCACACCGCCTGAGGCCCAGTCATTGACAGTGAGGTCAATCACACCGCCTGAGGCCAAGTCAGTGACAGTGAGGTCAATCACACCGCCTGAGGCCCTGTCAGTGAGAGTGAGGTCAATCACACCGCCTGAGGGCCAGTCAGTGAGAGTGAGGTCAATCACACCGCCTGAGGCCCAGTCAGTGACAGTGACATCAGTCTCACCGCCTGAGGCCCAGTCAGTGACAGTGACATCAATCACACCGCCTGAGGCCCAGTCAGTGACAGTGAGGTCAATCACATCACCTGAGGGTCAGTCAGTGACAGTGAGGTCAATCACACCGCCTGAGGGCAGGCAGAGACAGTGAGGTCAATCACATCGCCTGAGGCCCAGTCAGTGACAGTGAGGTCAATCACACCGCCTGAGGCCCAGTCAGTGACAGTGAGGTCAATCACACCGCCTGAGGATCAGTCAGTGACAGTGACAGCAATCTCACCGCCTGAGGCCCAGTCACTGACAGTGAGGTCAATCACACCGCCTGAGGGCAGGCAGAGACAGTGAGGTCAATCACACCGCCTGAGGTTCACTCAGGGACAGTGAGGTCAATCACACCGTGTGAGGTAATCACACCGCCTGAGGATCAGTCAGTGACAGTGACAGCAATCTCACCGCCTGAGGGCCAGTCAGAGACAGTGACATCAATCTCACCGCCTGAGGCCCAGTCAGGGACAGTGAGGTCAATCCCACCACCTGAGGCCCAGTCAGGGACAGTGAGGTCAATCCCACCGCCTGAGGCCCAGTCAGTGACAGTGAGGTCAATCCCACCGCCTGAGGCCCAGTCAGTGACAGTGAGGTCAATCACACCGCCTGATGGCCTGTCAATGACAGTGAGGTCAATCACACAACCTAAGGGTCAGTCATTGACAGTGTGGCCAATCACACTGCCTGAGGCCCAGTCAGTGACAGTGAGGTCAATCACACCGCCTGAAGCCCAGTTAGTGACAGTGAGGTCAATTACACCACCTGAGGTCCAGTCAAGGACAGTGACATCAATCACACCGCCTGTGGCCCAGTCAGTGACAGTGACATCAATCACACCGCCTGAGGCCCCGTCCGTGACAGTGAGGTCAATCACACCGCCTGACGCCCAGTCAGTGACAGTGAGGTCAATCACAACACCTGAGGCTCAGTCAGTGACAGTGAGGTCAATCACACCGCCTGAGGCCCAGTCAGAGACAGTGACATCAATCATACCGCCTGAGGCCCAGTCAGTGACAGTGACATCAATCACACCGCCTGAGGCCCAGTCAGAGACAGTGAGGTCAATCTCACCGTCTGAGGCCCAGTCAGTGACAGTGACATCAATCACACCGCCTGAGGATCAGTCAGTGACTGTGACATCAATCACACCGCCTGAGGCCCAGTCAGAGACAGTGAGGTCAATCTCACCGTCTGAGGCCCAGTCAGTGACAGTGAGGTCAATCACAGCGCCTGAGGCCCAGGCAGCGACAGTGACATCAATCTCACCGCCTGTGGCCCAGTCAGTGACAGTGAGGTCAATCACACCGCCTGAGGCTCAGTCAATGACAGTGTGGTAAATCACACCGCCTGAGGCCCAGTCAGTGACAGTGAGGTCAATCACACCGCCTGAGGCCCAGTCAGTGACAGTGTAGTCAATCACACCACCTGAGGCCCAGTCAGTGACAGTGAGGTCAATCACACCACCTGACGCTCAGTCAGTGACAGTGACATCAATCACACCGCCTGAGGCCCAGTCAGCGACAGTGATATCAATCTCACCGCCTGAGGCCCAGTCAGTGACAGTGAGGTCAATCACACCGCCTGAGGCGCAGTCAGTTACAGTGAGGTCAATCACACCACCTGAGGGTCAGTCACTGACAGTGACATCAATCACACCGCCTGAGGCCCAGTCAGTGACAGTGACATCAATCACACCGCCTGAGGCCCAGTCAGTGAGAGTGAAGTCAATCACACCGCCTGAGGCACAGTCAGTGACAGTGAGGTCAATCACAACACCTGAGGCTCAGTCAGTGACAGTGAGGTCAATCACACTGCCTGAGGCCCAGTCAGAGACAGTGACATCAATCACACCGCCTGAGGCCCAGTCAGAGTCAGTGAGGTCAATCCCACCGCCTGAGGGTCAGTCAGTGACATTGAGGTCAATCACACCGCCCGAGGCCCAGTCAGTGACAGTGACATCAATCAGACCGCCTGAGGGTCAGTCAGTGACAGTGAGGTCAATCCCACCGCCTGAGGCCCAGTCAGTGACAGTGACATCAATCACACAGCCTGAGGGACACTCAGTGACAGTGAGGTCAATCACACCGCCTGAGGCCCAGTCAATGACAGTGAGGTCAATCACACCGCCTGAGGCCCAGTCAAGGACAGTGACATCAATCACACCGCCTGAGGGTCAGTCAGTGACAGTGAGGTCAATCCCACCGCCTGAGGCTCAGTCAGTGACAGTGAGGTCAATCACACCGCCTGAGGCTCAGTCAGTGACAGTGTGGTAAATCACACCGCCTGAGGCCCAGTCAGTGACAGTGTAGTCAATCACACCGCCTGAGGCCCAGTCAGTGACAGTGAGGTCAATCACACCGCCTGAGGCCCAGTCAGTGACAGTGACATCAATCACACCGCCTGAGGGTCACTCAGTGACAGTGAGGTCAATCACACCGCCTGAGGCCCAGTCAGTGACAGTGAGGTCAAGCACACCGCCTGAGGCCCAGTCAGTGACAGAGAGATCACGACTAGCGCCTGAGGCCCAGTCAGTGACAGTGAGGTCAATCACACCGCCTGAGGCTCAGTCAGTGACAGTGAGGTCAATCACACCGCCTGAGGCCCAATCAGTGACAGTGAGGTCAATCACACCGCCTGAGGCCCAGTCAGAGACAGTGAGGTCAATCACACCGCCTGAGGCCCAGTCAGTGACAGTGAGGTCAATCACACCGCCTGAGGCCCAGTCAGTGACAGTGATATCAATCACACCGCCTGAGGCCCAGTCAGTGACAGTGAGGCCAATCACACCGCCTGAGGATCAGTCAGCGACAGTGACATCAATCTCACCGCCTGTGGCTCAGTCAGTGACAGTGAGGTCAATCACACCGCCTGAGGCCCAGTCAGTGACAGTCAGGTCAATCCCACCACCTGACTCTCAGTCAGTGACAGTGACATCAATCACACCGCCTGAGGCCCAGTCAGTGACAGTGAGGTGAATCCCACCATCTGAGGCCCAGTCAGTGACAGTGAGGTCAATCCCACCACCTGAGGCCCAGTCAGTGGCAGAGAAATCAATCACACCACCTGAGGCCCAGTCACTGACAGTGACATCAATCACACTGCCTGAGGCACAGTCAGAGACAGTGACATCAATCACACCGACTGAGGCCCAGTCAGGGACAGTGAACTCAGTCACACCGCCTGACGCCCAGTCAGTGACAGTGAGGTCAATCACACCGCCTGAGGCCCAGTCAGTGACAGTGAGGTCAATCACTCCGCCTGAGGCCCAGTCATGACAGTGTGGTCAATCTCACCACCTGAGGCCCAGTCAGTGGCAGTGAGGTCAATCACACCGCCTGAGGCTCAGTTAGTGACAGTGAGGTCAATCACACCGCCTGAGGCTCAGTCAGTGACAGTGAGGTCAATCACACCGCCTGAGGCCCAGTCAGAGACAGTGACATCAATCACACCGCCTGAGGCCCAGTCAGTGACAGCAAGGTCAATAACACCGCCTGAGGCCCAGTCAGTGACAGTGACATCAATCACACCGCCTGAGGCCCAGTCAGGGACAGTGAGGTCAGTCACAACGCCTGAGGCCCAGTCAGTGATAGTGAGGTCAATCACACCGCCTGAGGGCCAGTCAGAGACAGTGACATCAATCACACCGCCTGAGGACCAGTCAGTGACAGTGAAGTCAATCACACCGCCTGAGGCTCTGTCAGTGACAGTGAGGTCAATCACACTGCCTGAGGCCCAGTCAGTGACAGTGAAGTCAATCACACCGCCTGAGGCCCAGTCAGTGACAGTGACATCAATCACACCGTCTGAGGCCCAGTCAGTGACAGTGGGGTCAATCACTCCGCCTGAGGCCCAGTCAGTGACAGTGAGGTCAATCACACCGCCTGAGGCCCAGTCAGTGACAGTGAGGTCAATCACACCGCCTGAGGCCCAGTCAGCGACAGTGAGGACAATCACACCACCTGAGGCCCAGTCAGTGACAGTGACATCAATCACACCGTCTGAGGCCCAGTCAGTGACAGTGAGGTCAATCACGCTGCCTGAGGCCCAGTCAGTGACAGTGACATCAATCACACCGCCTGAGGGCCAGTCAGTGACAGTGAGGTCAATCACACCGCCTGAGGCCCAGTCAGTGACAGTGACATCAATCACACCGCCTGAGGCCCAGTCAGTGACAGTGAGGTCAATCATTCAGCCTGAGGCCCAGTCAGTGACAGTGAGGTCAATCACACCGCCTGAGGCCCAGTCAGTGACAGTGACATCAATCACACCGCCTGAGGGTCACTCAGTGACAGTGAGGTCAATCACACCGCCTGAGGCCCAGTCAGTGACAGTGAGGTCAAGCACACCGCCTGAGGCCCAGTCAGTGACAGAGAGATCACGACTAGCGCCTGAGGCCCAGTCAGTGACAGTGAGGTCAATCACACCGCCTGAGGCTCAGTCAGTGACAGTGAGGTCAATCACACCGCCTGAGGCCCAATCAGTGACAGTGAGGTCAATCACACCGCCTGAGGCCCAGTCAGAGACAGTGAGGTCAATCACACCGCCTGAGGCCCAGTCAGTGACAGTGAGGTCAATCACACCGCCTGAGGCCCAGTCAGTGACAGTGATATCAATCACACCGCCTGAGGCCCAGTCAGTGACAGTGAGGCCAATCACACCGCCTGAGGATCAGTCAGCGACAGTGACATCAATCTCACCGCCTGTGGCTCAGTCAGTGACAGTGAGGTCAATCACACCGCCTGAGGCCCAGTCAGTGACAGTCAGGTCAATCCCACCACCTGACTCTCAGTCAGTGACAGTGACATCAATCACACCGCCTGAGGCCCAGTCAGTGACAGTGAGGTGAATCCCACCATCTGAGGCCCAGTCAGTGACAGTGAGGTCAATCCCACCACCTGAGGCCCAGTCAGTGGCAGAGAAATCAATCACACCACCTGAGGCCCAGTCACTGACAGTGACATCAATCACACTGCCTGAGGCACAGTCAGAGACAGTGACATCAATCACACCGACTGAGGCCCAGTCAGGGACAGTGAACTCAGTCACACCGCCTGACGCCCAGTCAGTGACAGTGAGGTCAATCACACCGCCTGAGGCCCAGTCAGTGACAGTGAGGTCAATCACTCCGCCTGAGGCCCAGTCATGACAGTGTGGTCAATCTCACCACCTGAGGCCCAGTCAGTGGCAGTGAGGTCAATCACACCGCCTGAGGCTCAGTTAGTGACAGTGAGGTCAATCACACCGCCTGAGGCTCAGTCAGTGACAGTGAGGTCAATCACACCGCCTGAGGCCCAGTCAGAGACAGTGACATCAATCACACCGCCTGAGGCCCAGTCAGTGACAGCAAGGTCAATAACACCGCCTGAGGCCCAGTCAGTGACAGTGACATCAATCACACCGCCTGAGGCCCAGTCAGGAACAGTGAGGTCAGTCACAACGCCTGAGGCCCAGTCAGTGACAGTGAGGTCAATCACACCGCCTGAGGGCCAGTCAGAGACAGTGACATCAATCACACCGCCTGAGGACCAGTCAGTGACAGTGAAGTCAATCACACCGCCTGAGGCTCTGTCAGTGACAGTGAGGTCAATCACACTGCCTGAGGCCCAGTCAGTGACAGTGAAGTCAATCACACCGCCTGAGGCCCAGTCAGTGACAGTGACATCAATCACACCGTCTGAGGCCCAGTCAGTGACAGTGGGGTCAATCACTCCGCCTGAGGCCCAGTCAGTGACAGTGAGGTCAATCACACCGCCTGAGGCCCAGTCAGTGACAGTGAGGTCAATCACACCGCCTGAGGCCCAGTCAGCGACAGTGAGGACAATCACACCACCTGAGGCCCAGTCAGTGACAGTGACATCAATCACACCGTCTGAGGCCCAGTCAGTGACAGTGAGGTCAATCACGCTGCCTGAGGCCCAGTCAGTGACAGTGACATCAATCACACCGCCTGAGGGCCAGTCAGTGACAGTGAGGTCAATCACACCGCCTGAGGCCCAGTCAGTGACAGTGACATCAATCACACCGCCTGAGGCCCAGTCAGTGACAGTGAGGTCAATCATTCAGCCTGAGGCCCAGTCAGTGACAGTGAGGTCAATCACACAGCCTGAGGCCCAGTCAGTGACTGTGATGTCAATCACACCGCCTGAGGCCCAGTCACTGACAGTGAGGTCAATCACACCACCTGAGGCCCAGTCAGTGACAGTGAGGTCAATCACACCGCATGAGGCCCAGTCAGTGACAGTTACATCAATCACACCGCCTGAGGGTCAGTCAGTGACAGTGAGGTCAATCACACCGCCTGAGGGCCAGTCAGAGACAGTGACATCAATCACACCGCCTGAGGACCAGTCAGTGACAGTGAAGTCAATCACACCGCCTGAGGCTCTGTCAGTGACAGTGAGGTCAATCACACTGCCTGAGGCCCAGTCAGTGACAGTGAAGTCAATCACACCGCCTGATGCCCAGTCAGTTACAGTGACATCAATCACACCGCCTGAGGCCCAGTCAGTGACAGTGACATCAATCACACCGCCTGAGGCCCTGTCAGTGACAGTGAGGTCAATCACACCTCCTGAGGCCCAGTCAGTGACAGTGAGTTCAATCACACCGCCCGAGGCCCAGTCAGTGACAGTGAGGTCAATCACACCGCCTGATGCCCAGTCAGTTACAGTGACATCAATCACACCGCCTGAGGCCCAGTCAGTGACAGTGACATCAATCACACCGCCTGAGGCCCAGTCAGTGATCGTGAGGTCAATCACACCGCCTGAGGGCCAGTCAGTGAGAGTGAGGTCAATCACACCGCCTGAGGCCCAGTCAGTGACAGTGACATCAATCACACCGCCTGAGGCCCAGTCAGTGAGAGTGAGGTCAATCACACCGCCTGAGGGCCAGTCAGTGACAGTGAGGTCAATCACACCGCCTGAGGCCCAGTCAGTGACAGTGAGGTCAATCACACCGCCTGAGGCCCAGTCAGTGACAGTGAGGTCAATCACACCGCCTGAGGCCCAGTCAGCGACAGTGAGGTCAATCACACCGCCTGAGGCCCAGTCAGTGACAGTGAGGTCAATCACACCGCCTGAGGCCCAGTCAGTGACAGTGAGGTCAATCACACCGCCTGAGGCCCAGTCACTGACAGTGACATCAATCTCACCATCTGAGGGTCAGTCAGTGATAGTGAGGTCAATCTCACCGCTTGAGTTACATTGACTAAGGGTTACTCGGGGGCTGTTTGACTGACAGCGTAGGACTAGCCCATCATCTGGAGGTCCTTTCAAGAATGAGTTAGACCAGTATGAGTTCAAGGCAGTTGGACCTGAACTAGTTGGAGGTGTCAATATCACGGGGACATTGCTGTCATGGGATTGCTCTCTGTCTGGAAAACAATGGAATGGACCAATCTTCAATCGGAAGGTGATTGGACTCGATTCTGTCTGACCTTCACATCCCACTCATGTTTGAGGTTGAGTGATTGCATCTCAAGTGGGAGATTCTTCGCCATATTCCATAGGTCAATACTTTCCAGCCCCTCACGTATTTGCATATTTAATAATTCTGCTGTCCCCTTGGGTGACGATGTAGACCAGTTCCAGCGAATCGCCCCACTCTCCCACCTCTTCCTGTTCATGTCTGCTTTCTGCCGTCAGTCACTGAAACAAAGCTGCAGCCATTCAGTCCATCCACTGTGGGGATGGGGCTTTGGAAATCCCACATCCTGGCTTTTTCACGGAATTATCAGAAGGGAGAAAGAGGGCCTTCAGCCTATCATTTCCGTACAGTATCTCCGTATGAGCATCCTCCTGCCTTTTCCCCATCAACCTGGATATTGTTCCTAATTAAACACCCATCTCCTGTCAGCTTCAACGTCCTTGTCCAATGCTCTGAAATCTCCCCATTCCCAAGAACCTTGTGTGATTTTTCAGCATTAAGATTGGCATCAGCACCCAGCACCTGCTTCAGGGACAACGTCCCACATCCTGTTATTTCTCAGTCCGGCAGCCTCTGGATATTTTGCAAATGATGTTAACAGACAAATCGAACCCTTCCACGTCCCTTACCCCTGCCTGCTCAGTGAGCAAACCCTCTTCCCATCTCCAGCACCTTCGTTAGACCACCACAGCTCCATAGGGAGAACCCTGGTTTTTCCACCTGGATGGGGTGCACAATAGGAGGAAGTATCTAAAAATAAATGACTGACATGTTCAGACAGAGATTAGGGATCTTTACTCTCAGAGGGTCCTTCTCACGTCTTTTCTCAAGCGCACTGCTTAATGATAGAGGTGATGGCCGAGGGGTATTATCACTAGACTGTTAATACAGAGACCCGAGGGATATTCTGGTGGACCTGGGTTCAAACCCTGCACATGGTACAATGTCAATTCAATTAAAATAAACGCTGGAATTAGGAGTCTAATGGTGACCCTGAACTGAGTGTCAGGGACAAACCCCATCTGGATCACTAATGTCCCTTAGGGAAGGAAAACGACCATCCTTACCAGATCTGGCCTACCTGTGACTCCAGATCCACAGGAAGGTGGGCAGTTAGGGATTAGAATGCATGTTAGCCTAACTGAGGCCTGACCAATCATTGGTAAATTGTCAACCTCATCTATTTATATTCTGTTCCATTCCTTATCACACTGAATTACCTAGAGAGTCATTGAGATGTACAGCACTGGAACAGACCCTTCGGTCCAACTCGTCCATCCCGACCAGTTATCCCAACCCAATCTAGTCGCATTTGTTAGCACTTTATTAGATCAGATTCCCTAGAGTGTGGAAATAGGCCCTTCGGCCCAACCAATCCACACAGACCCTCCAAAGAGTAACCCACCCAGATCCATTTCCCTCCCACTAATGCACCTAACACTATGGGCAGTTTAGCATGGCCAATTTACCTGACCCGCACAGCTTTGGACTGTGGCAGGAAACCGGAGCACCCGGAGGAAACACACCCAGACACGGGGAGAATGTGCAAACTCCACACAGACAATCATCCGAGGCTGGAATCGAACCTGGGACCCTGGCGCTGTGAGGCAGCAGTGCTAACCACTGAGCCACCGCGCTGCCCCAGTTAGCCTTTATCTGAGAGTGTGGCGCTGAATAGCACAGCAGGTCAAGCAGCATCCAATGAACAGGACCCTCTGAACCCTTCCTATTCATGTACCCACCCAGATGTTTCTTAAATGTTGTCATTGTGCCATCCTCTGCCAACCTTAAGAACTTGCCCTACTTTGCTCAAAGGTTTCCCTCTAACGTGAAGCCTTCCCTGATCACCCAGTGTTCTCAAAGTCATGCCTATTTATGTGATTATTTCCCATCAGCTTGTTTGAGACAGGTTAGAGTGCACCTTGGTGGAGGGGGGCAGAGCGACGTGGGATTTGAACCCAGATGCTCGAGCTCAGTTGACACTACCACTGCACCAAAACAGCCTGCAGGCAGAATGTGTAATCATTTTCATTGCCCCAGTACCACAAGGGTCTTTATTTTGCCACTTCTTGTGGACTGGAGTGGCAGGGCTGTAGCAGAATCCTTCAACATAGATCCTGGGTGGTCAGGGCTTGCTGGAACAGGGACCCTCATCTGGTGCCAAGTCAAGTCTGGCAAAATCTTCCTTTCATTTATTCACTGCCACAATGTGGCCATCACTGCCTGGCCGTCCCTTGAGAAGGTGGTGGTGAGCTACCTTCTTGAACCCCTGTTTGGATAGAGACAGCTTCAACCCTGGCAGGGACGATGGTGCAGGAGTCCAATTCAGTAACTCTGATCTAATTCCAAGCCAGGATGGTGAGGGGCTCTGAGGGGAACCTGCTGGGAGGTGAGGGGCTCGGAGGGGAACCTGCTGGGGGGTGAGGGGCTTGGAGGGGAACCTGCTGGGGGGCTCGGGGCTCGGAGGGAAACCTGCTGGAGGGTGAGGGGCTCGGAGGGGAAACCTGCTGGGGGGTGAGGGGCTCGGAGGGGAAACCTGCTGGGGGGTGTGGTGTTCCCATGTATCTGCTGCCCTTGACCTTCTGGATGGAAGTGTTGTGGGTTTGGAAGGTGCTGTCTGAATTTCTGCAGTGTGCTTTGTAGATGGTACATACTGCTATTACCTCAGTGGTGGAGGGAGTGGATGTTGGTGGATGTGGCGCCAATCAAGGGGGCGGAGGGGGTGCTGCTCTGTTCTGGATGGTGTTGAGCTTCTTGAGTGTTGTTGGAGCTGCCCCCATCCAGTCAAGTTGGGCGGATTCCATCACATTCCTGACTTGGGCCTTGCAGATGGTGGACAGGCTACTGGGGTGAGCTGGTCAGGAGGTTGATTTACTCGCTGCAGGATTCCGAACCTGCCCTTGTAGCCAATGCATTTGCATGACGAGTTTCTCCGAGAGTGTAACACCATTGAATGCCAAGAAGACCACATTCTGCACTGCTCCACCTGACGGTTTGAGGCAATGGCAGATAAAGATATTTGGAGAAATAGTTTTGTGGTAGTTTTTTTCAGGGTATTTTGTGGCATCATGACTGTTAATGGTACTGCAAAATATTTGGGCTCATTGAATGACTTCTGAGGTATTTTGTGTTTCAGTTATTCAGCAGCAGACCCTGCACTGTGTTGTGAACACCGGCTAGATTTCAAACTGCTGCTCCCTATTTTCCTGTGAAGGGAGATAGCCCTCAGGAGCTGCAGGTCGGCCACTCAGCCCTTAGCGAGTTCTGTCACTCATTGAGATGACAACAGATCTGATCATGGCCTTAGCTGCACTTTCTAGTCTGCCTTGACATCTCTGCTGGTCAACAATTTGTTGAACTGATACTTGAACAAATTCCGAGACGGATCACTCACTGCTCCTGGGGGAAGGGACTGCCACACACTCATGAGTCCCTGAGAACAGAATTCCACTCACCGCCATTTTAAAAGGGGACCCCTCTATTTAAAAAAGGTGGTCCCAACACTCCCACAAGGAAGAAACATCCTTTCAACACCTGCTGTGTACACAGCTAGTGTGCCTCTTACTCTGTTCGACTCCAAGGAGCCTTTCCACAGAAACTAAAGCCCTCCGATCCTAAAACCTGTCGGGTGAACATTCTCCGAACTGTGTTCAGTGCAGTTGTTACATTCCCACTAAAAACGAGAACAAAAGTCTCCACAGGAGTCCAAATGTGGTCTCCCGATTGCCCCGCACGTCTGCAGAGAAAATAAGCAAACTTCCCTACATTGGTAGTGCATTCCCCTTGCCATGACCAGCAACAGCCCACGCGTTGGCGTGATTTCAGACTGAATTTGACTCAAATGGTTACCGTGGAGATGCGGCCCTGACCTACCATGACTTGAACATTATGGAGTCCAGAGGACTTTTTCTTCCTCTCTCTGTTCTGAAAGAGGGGCTGTCCCTGCAGCCAGTTGTAAAACTGAACTTCAGTCACAATCTGTTCCCCACCCCCACCCCGCGCTCTCTCTCTCTCTTGCAAACCCTGGCAGTGAGTCAAATGCTTTTCATGCAGAACAATCTGAAAGTTTCCAAAAATATGTGCCTCATCACTCCTCTGGGCCAACTGCCAAATTGGCTCTCAGTGGTTTGAGGGATAGATGAAAAGAAATCGCAGTGAGTTATCACACAGCATTAAATATAATCGTATCAGAAGCTGTTCAGGGGAGATTCACTTGACTCATTCATAGGATGTACCAGTCCAGGAAAGGCCGGATTGGGTCGATTGTGAATAGATGGGGGCTGTTCTCCCTGGAGCGTCGGAGGCTGAGGGGTGACCTTATAGAGGTTTATAAAATCATGAGGGGCATGGATAGGATAAATAGACAAAGTCTTTTCCCTGGGGTGGGAGAGTCCAGAACTAGAGGGGCATAGGTTTAGGGTGAGAGGGAAAAGATATAAAAGAGATCTAAAGGGCAACTTTTTCACACTGAGGGTGGTATGGGTATGAGATGAGCTGCCAGAGGAAGTGGTGGAGGCTGGTACAATTATAATATTTCAAAGGCAGCTGGATGGGTATATGAAAAGGAAGGGTTTGGAGGGATATGGGCCAGGTGCTGGCAGGTGGGACTAGATTGGTTAAGGATATCTGCTCGGTATGGATGAGTTGGGCCGAAGGGTCTGTTTCAGCGCTGTACTTCTCCGTGACTCGATTTCAGTTGAAGAGGATGAGAGGGGATCCTATTGAAACCAACAAGCCCCGCAGTTGCTGGAAATCTGCAACCGAGGCAAAAGCTGCTGGGGAAACTCAGCAGGTCTGGGGAGAGAAAGCACTGGATTCCAAACATCGACTCTGCTTTCTCTGCACGGATCCTGAGGGGACTTGACATGGTCAATGCTCAGGGGCTGCTTCCTCTTGTAGGCCAAGTCCAGAACCAGGGGCCTTCACTTCAAACAAAGTGGTCTCCCTTTTCATCTCAGCGTGTCATCAATCTGTAGGGAATTCTTAGTGGGGACTGTGTCATCTACTTGATTAGGGGTTGGGTTCGATCATACTCCAGAGATGAGGAGCTGAGGGTATGATGACGCAGACAGGAATGGCGAGTTCACCAAACCAGCTTTGATCAGACCGAATGTAGATGTTGGGGAGATGTTTCCACCGGTCGGAGAATGGAGATAAGGAGTAACGTCCTCACCCAGAGAGTGAGGAATCTATGGAATTCACTGCCACAGAATGCCATTGAGTATGTGAGACTGAGAGAGTGAGGTTCCTGAGTATCAATAGGATCAAAGATTATGGGGGGAAAGTGGGAGAATGGGATTGAGGAACGCACCTGCCATGATTGAATGACGGAGCAGATTTGATGGGCTGAATGACCTAATTTCTGCTTCTATGTCTTATGGTCTTACGGAATGATGGAGCAGGATTGGAAGGCTGGAAAGCATCTCTCCGCTCCGAAATTCCACGTTCCTGGGGAAATATACCATCATGCAAAGTGTTGTGGGGCTCAGGGTCACGAGGCTTCGGAACGCTAAAGCCACAGTATAAGTTACTCAATGTTTGGAGAAGAGGCAATGGCGGAATGGTCACTGGGCCAGTCATCCAGAATGCCAGCTCTGAGGATGTGGGTTCAAATCTCACTGTGGGCGATGGTGAAATTTTAATTCAATGATCCAACAAAGCTGGGCTAATGGTGACCACTGCTAGGTGGTGAGAGAGGGCTGGTGTACCACAGGGATCAGTGCTCAGTCCCTGTTGCCTGCGATGTATAAATAGAGGTGGTTTTTCGTAAGTTTGCAGATTACACAAATATAGGCTGGGTGGTTCATAGTGAGAAATAAAGTCGCAGGTCACAGGGGAATATTGGGCAGGTGGAATTTGGAAGAAGTGACAAGACAAAAAAGTGCTTAATGCACTTAATGCACAAGGCACAGATGATCATGGGATACTTGGCCACAGAAGGTGACAGGGTTGTTCAGAAGGCTTTTGTGGCACTTGCTTTGGTCAGTCAAGGCACAGCTGATAAAATCAGGGCGGTTAAGTGAGAGTTGTACCAGGCTTTCGCTAGACCCCAGCTGTGTGCCTCACTCTCGGAAGAATGTGGTGGCAGATGAGATTGGTGGAGATGTTGCCTGGGATGGAGTACTTGGAGAGAGGCTGGCTACGTTTGGCTTGTTTTCATTGGAGCGGAGGAGGTAGAGTGGGATAGAGATGTCCAAGATTATGAAGGCTTTTACGGGGTGATTGGAAAGCAGCGGCTCCCCTTTGGTGAAGGAGGAATCATTTTGAGGGAAAAGGCAGGTGGTTCATGGGGGAGTTTGGGGAAAACACTTTTCACCCAGAGGGTTGTGGGGACCTGGAATACACTGGCCTGGGAGATGGGCACTTGAAAGGTCATGACATTCAGGGCTATGGGCTGAGTGTGGAAAAGGGTGAGGGATGCAGCCAGAGAGTCGTATTTGTCAGTACAGATTCAATGGATTGTAGGATTTTCTGTCGAAATGATGGCACTGAGGGAGTCCCGCACTGTCAGAGGGGCAGAAAAGGTGAATCATTTTTTTACAAGCCCAAATCAATGTGTTCACAGATGTTCTTACACATCTTTGGAGCTGGTGGGGATTGAATTTGGGCCTCCTGGTTCAGGAGGAGGGACACTACCCGCTTTGCCTGTTGGATAAATTGATGTGAACAGACATGCAGCGACTTCTCTCGAGTTAAGGGATCCTATGACACCATTGGAAATGCAGACAGAGTATCTCCACGATGTTTATCGAGGAATCGGTGAGGAGTGATCTGACTGTTTATTGGAGTATTCTGCAGTAGATTGCCGGTTAAAAATTGATTATCAAGTTTGCCTGCAAACTAATGGCAGGTTTGAACAGGCAAGGTGGAGAGGGCTCTGTGATACCACCCCCACGGGGTATGGATTTGTCGATTAAAAATATACGAAGTGTAAAGCAGGGAGTTTTAGCCTGAAGCAGAAAGCAGCAAGTGGTAATGAAGGCGTTAGAGAGCTGAGCACCAGGCAGGAACGGAAACTATACAAATCGACAGGGCAGCAGGCTACCACCAACCAGGGACAAGGGAGCAAGTAGTTTCTGCAAAAAGGACTATGTCCTTTCCTCTTCATGTGGTCTGTGGTGGAACCAATTGACTATATCGGAACTTCCACCTCACAGAGACAAGCGAATGATGATATAGAAACAATAAAATTGAAAGTGACTTTTTTTGCAAGTTTCAACTGAAGCAATTCAGCATGTAAATCTCTTCAGAGTGGCTATGGGACCAGAACGCCAGGAAGAGATCAATAATGACTGAAGGCGAGCAAGCAGAATAGAGAGATACCAATGAAGAGATAGAACAGGAGGAGGATTCCATTTGGGATCAACATAACAACAAGACAGGGTCAGGATTCATACACAGGCCAGAATGATTACAGGACAGTGTCAGGATTCATACACAGGCCAGAATGATTACAGGACAGTGTCAGGATTCATACATGGACCAGAATGATTACAGGACAGTGTCAGGATTCATACATGGACCAGAATGATTACAGGACAGTGTCAGGATTCGTACACAGGCCAGAATGATTACAGGACAGTGTCAGGATTCGTACACAGACCGGAAAGATTACTGAACTGCATTAGGACTCATATGCAGACCGGAATAATGACATCACAGTGTCAGGATTCATCCACAGACTGGAATGATTAAAGGACAGCATGGAGATACATACATGGACCGGAATGATTACAGGGCAGTGTCAGGATTTATACACAGACCGGAACGATTACAGGGCAGTGTCAGGATTTATACACAGACCGGAATGATTACAGGGCAGTGTCAGGATTTATACACAGACCGGAATGATTACAGGGCAGTGTCAGGATTTATACACAGACCGGAATGATTACAGGGCAGTGTCAGGATTTATACACAGACCGGAACGATTACAGGGCAGTGTCAGGATTTATACACAGACCGGAATGATTACAGGGCAGTGTCAGGATTTATACACAGACCGGAATGATTACAGGGCAGTGTCAGGATTTATACACAGACCGGAATGATTACAGGGCAGTGTCAGGATTTATACACAGACCGGAATGACTACAGGGTAGTGTCAGGATTTATACACAGACCGGAATGATTACAGGGCAGTGTCAGGATTTATACACAGACCAGAATAATTACAGGACAGTGTCAGGATTCACGCACAGACAGGAATGATTTCATGGCAATGTCAGGATTAATATGCAGACCGGAATGATTATAGGACAGTGACAGGATTCATACACAGATCGGAGTAATTACAGGACAGTGTCAGGATTCATACAAAGACCGTAATGATTACAGGACAGTGTCAGGATTCATACCCACACCAGCATGATTACAGAACAGTGTCAGGATTTGTACACAGACCGGAATGATAACAGGACAGTGTCAGGATTTGTACACAGACCGGAATGATAACAGGACAGTGTCAGGATTCATACCCACACTGGAATGATTACACAGCAGTATCAGGACTCGTACACAGACCAGAATGATTACAGGACAGTGTCAGGACTCATACCCACACCAGCATGATTACAGAACAGTGTTGGGATTTGTACACAGACCGGAATGATAACAGGACAGTGTCAGGATTCATACAAAGACCGGAATGATTATAGCACAGCGTCAGGATTAATACACAGACCGGAATGATTATAGGACAGTGTCACAATTCATACACAGACCGGAATAATTACAGGATAGTGTTAGGCTTCGTACACAGTCCGGAATGATTATAGGACAGTGTCAGGAGCCATAAACAGACTGGAGTAATTACAGGACAGTGTCAATATTCATACACAGACCTGACTGATTACAGGACAGTGTCCGGATTCATACAAAGACCGGAATGATTACAAGACAGCATCAGGATTCATACACAGACTGGAATGATTGCGGGACAGAATCAGGATTCGTGCACAGACTGGAATGATTATGGGACAGAATCAGGATTCGTGTACAGACTGGAATGATCATGGGACAGAATCAGGATTCATACACAGACCGGAATGATTACAGGACAGCGTCAGGGTTCATACACAGACCTGACTGATTACAGGACAGTGTCCGGATTCATACAAAGACCGGAATGATTACAAGACAGCATCAGGATTCATACACAGACTGGAATGATTACGGGACAGAATCAGGATTCGTGCACAGACTGGAATGATTTCATGACAGTGTCAGGATCTATACACAGACTGGAATGATTACAGGACAGTGTGAGGATTCATACAAAGACAGGAATAATTACAGGAAAGCGTCAGGATTCAGACAAAGACTGGAATGATTTCAGTATCAGAATCCATACACAGACCGGAATGATTACAAGACAGCGTCAGGTTTCGTATGCAAACCCAAATGATTACAGGGAAGCATCAGGATTCATACACAGACCAGAATAATTATAGGACAGTGTCAGGATTTATACACAGTACGGAATGATTACAGGACCATGTCAGGATTCATACACAGACTGTTATGATTACAGGACAGTGTGAGGATTCATACACAGACCGGAATGATTACAGAACCATGTCAGGATTCATACACAGACCGGAATGATTACAGAACCATGTCAGGATTCATACACAGACCGGAATGATTACAGGACAGTGTGAGGATTTATACACAGACCGGAATGATTACAGAACCATGTCAGGATTCATACACAGACCGGAATGATTACAGGACAGTGTGAGGATTTATACACAGACCGGAATGATTACAGAACCATGTCAGGATTCATACACCGACTGAAATGATTACACAGCAGTGTCAGGATTCATGCACAGACCGGAATGATTACAGAGCAGTGTCAGGATTCATGCACAGACCGGAATGATTACAGAGCAGTGTCAGGATTTATACACAGACCGGAATGATTACATGACAGTGTCAGGATTAATATGCAGACCGGAATGATTACAGGACAGCATCAGGATTCATACCCACACCAGAATGATGACAGAACAGTGTCAGGATTCCTACACAGACTGGATTGATAACAGGAGAGCATTTAGGATTCATACACAGACCGGAATGATTTCAGGGAAGCATCAGGATTCATACACAGACCAGAAGGATTCCAGGACAGTATCAGAAATCATACGCTGACCAGAATGATTAGAGAACAGCCTCAGGATTCATACTCAGATCGCACTGATTACAGGACGGTGTCAGGATTCATACGCAGACCGGAATGATTACAGGACAGTGTCAGGATTAATACGCAGACCGGAATGATTACAGGACAGTGTCAGGATTAATACGCAGACCGGAATGATTACAGGACAATGTCAGGATTCATACGCAGACCGGAGTGATTACAAGACAGTGTCAGAATTCATACACAGAGCGGAATTATTACAGGACAGTGTAAGGATTCATACACAGACTGGAATGATTACAGGACAGTGTCAGGATTCATACACAGACCAGAATGATTACAGGACAGTGTCAGGATTCATACACAGACCGGAATGATTACAGGACAGTGTCAGGATTCATACACAGACCAGAATGATAACAGGATAGCTTCAGGATTGATACCCACAGCGCAATGATTACAGAACAGCATCAGGATTCATACGCAGACCGGAATGATTACAGGACAGTGTCAGGATGAATACGCAGACCGGAATGATTACAGGACACTGTCAGGATTCATACACAGAGTGGAATTATTACAAGACAGTGTAAGGATTCATACACAGACTGGAATGATTACAGGACAGAGGCAGGATTCATACACAGACCAGAATGATTACAGGACAAAATCAGGATTCATACACAAACCGGAATGATTACAGGACAGCGTCAGGATTCATACACAGAGCAGAATTATTACAGGACAGCGTAAGGATTCATACACAGACCAGAATGATTACAGGACAGTGGCAGGATTCATACGCAGAGCGGAATTATTACAGGACAGTGTAAGGATTCATACACAGACTGGAATGATTACAGGACAGTGTCAGGATTCATACGCAGACTGGAGTGATTACAGGACAGTGTCAGGATTCATGCACAGACTGGAATGATTACAGGATAGTGTGAGGATTCATACACAAACCGGAATGATTACAGGACAGTGTCAGGATTCATACATGGACCAGAATGATTACAGGACAGTGTCAGGATAAATACGCAGGCCAGAATGATTACAGGACAGTTTCGGGATTCATACATAGACCAGATGATAACAGGATAGCTTCAGGATTGATACCCATAGCGGAATGATTACAGAACAGCGTCAGGATTCATACGCAGACCGGAATGATTACAGGACTGTGTCAGGATTCATACGCAGACCGGAATGATTACAGGACCATGTCAGGATTCATGCGTAGACCAGAGTGATTATAGGATAGTGTCAGAATTCATATACAGAGCGGAATTATTACAGGACAGTGTCAGGATTCATACACAGACCCGAATGATTACAGGACAGCGTCAGGATTCATACACAGACTGGAATGATTACAGGACAGAATCAGGATTCATGCACAGACTGGAATGATTACAGGACAGCGTCCGGATTCATACATTTACTGGAATGATTACAGGACCGTGTCCGTATTAATACGCAGACCGGAATGATTACAGGACGGTGTCAGGAATCATACGCAGACCGGAGTGATTACAGGACAGTGTCAATATTCATACATAGACTGAAATGATTACAGGACCATGTCAGGATTCATACACAGTCCGGTATGATTACAGGACAGTGTGAGGATTCATACAGAGACCAGAATGATTACAGGACCGTATCAGGATTCGTACACAGACTAGAAGGTTTACAGGACAGTGTCAGGATTTATACACACGCCGGAATGATTACAGAACAGTGTCAGGATTCATGCACAGACTGGAATGATTGCATGACAGTGTCAGGATTAATATGCAGACCGGAATGATTACAGGACAGTATGAGGATTCATACACAGATTGGAATGAGTACAGGGCAGTATCAGAATCCATACACAGACCGGAATGATTACAAGACAGCGTCAGGTTTCGTATGCAAACCCAAATGATTACAGGGAAGCATCAGGATTCATACACAGACCGGAATGATTACAAAATAGTGTCAGGATTCATACACAGACTGGAATGATTACAGGACAGTGTCAGAATTCATACGCAGACCAGAAGGAGTACAGGACAGTGTCAGGGTTTATACACAGACCGGAATGATTACAGGACAGCAACAGGATTCATACACAGACCGTAATGAACACAGGACAGCATCAGGATTCATACACAGAACGGAATAAGTACAGGACAGTGTCAGACTTCCGACACAAACTGGAATGATTACAGGACAGTGTCAGGATTCATACGCAGACAGGAATGATTACAGGACAGTGTGTGCATTTATACAGAGAGATGGGGTTTATTACAGGACAGTGTGTGAATTTTTCCAGAGAGATGGAGATAATAACAAGGCAGTGTGTGGACTTATACAGAGAGATGTGGATAATTACACGACAGCGTGCGCATTTATCCAGAGAGATGGAGATAATTACAGGACAGTGTGGGGATTTATCCAGAGAGATGGAGATAATTACAGGACAGTATTTGGATTTGTACAAAGAGATGGATATAATTACAGGACAGTGTGAGGATTTATACAGAGAGATTGGGATAATGACAGGACAGAGTGTGGATTTACACAGAGAGATTGGGATAATTACAGGACAGTGTTTGGATTTATACAGAGAGATGGAGATAATTACAGGAAAATGTGTGGATTTATACAGAGAGATACAGATAATTACAGAACAGTGTGCAGATTTACACAGAGAGATGGGAATAATTACAGGACAGGAATGGATTTATACAGAGAGATGGAGATAATAACAGGGCAGTGTGCTTATTTATTCAGAGAGATTGAGATAATTACAGAACAGTGTGCGGATTTAAACAGAGAGATTGAGATAATTACAGGACAGTGTGTGAATTTATACAGAGAGATTGGGATATTGACAGAACAGTATGCTGATTTGCACAGAGAGATTGATATAATTGCAGGACAGTCTGCAGATTAATACAGAGAGATGGGGATAATTACAGGGCAGTGTTGGGATTTATACAGAGAGATGGAGAAAATTACAGTCCAGTGTGCGGACTTATACAGAGCGATGGAGACAATTACTGGACAGTGGGGAGATGTAGACAGAGAGATGGAGATAATTACAGGACAGTGTGCGGATTTATACAGAGAGGTGGGGATAATTACAGGACAGTGTGTGGATTTATACAGAGAGATGTGGACAATTACAGGACAGTATGGGATTTATACGGAGAGATGGGAATAATTGCAGGACAGTGTGTGGAATTATACAGAGAGATGGGGATAATTACAGGACAGTGTGCTGATTTATACAGAGAGATGGGGATAATTACAGGAGAGTGTGTGAATATTTACAGAGAGCTGGAGATAATTACAGGACAGTGTGCTGATTTATACAGAGAGATGGAGATACTTACAGGACAGTGTTTGGATTTCGACAGAGAGATGGAGATACTTACAGGACAGTGTGCGGAATTATACAGAGAGATGGAGAAAGTTACAGGACGGTGTCTGGATGTATACAGAGAGATGGGGAAAATTATAGGACAATGCGTGGATTTATACAGAGAGATGGAGATATTTACAGGACAGTGTGCGGATTTATACAGAGAGATTGGGATAATTACAGGGCAGTGTGCAGACTTATACAGAGAGATGGAGATAACTACAGGACAGTGTTTGGATTTCGACAGAGAGATGGAGATACTTACAGGACAGTGTGCGGAAGTATACAGAGAGATGGAGAAAGTTACAGGACGGTGTCTGGATGTATACAGAGAGATGGGGAAAATTACAGGACAATGCGTGGATTTATACAGAGATATAGGCATAATTACAGGACACTGTGTCTATTTATACAGGGAGATAGAGATAATTACAGGACAGTGTGCGGATTTATACAGAGAGATGGAGATAATTACAGGTTAGTGTGTGGATTTATACAGAGAGATTGGGATAATTACAGGACAGTGTGTGGAATTATACAGAGAGATGGAGATAATTACAGGACAGTATGCGAATTTATACGGAGAGATGGGGATAATTACAGGACAGCGTACGGATTTATACAGAGAGATGGGGATAATTACAGGAAAGTGTGCGGATCTATACAGAGAGATGGAGATAATTACAGGACAGTGTGTGGATTTATACAGAGAGATGGAGATAATTAAAGGACAGTGTGTGGATTTATACAGAGAGATGGAGATAATTACAGAACAGTGTGCACATTTACTCAGAGAGATGGAGATAATTACAGGACAGTGTGTGGACATATACAGGGAGATGGAGATAATTTCAGGACAATGTGTGGATTTATACAGAGAGTTGCAGATAATTACAGGTTAATTACAGGACAGTGTGCGGATTTATACAGAGAGATGGGGATAATTACAGTACAGAGTGTGGATTTATACAGAGAGATGGGGATAATATCAATGCAGTGTGCGGATTTATACAGAGAGATTGGGATAATTACAGGACTGTGTGTGGATTTATACAGAGATGGAGATAATTACAGGACAGTGTGCGGATTTATAGAGAGAGCTAGGGATAATTGCAGAACAGTGTGTGGATTTATACAGAGAAATGTGGACAATTACAGGACAGTATGGGATTTATACGGAGAGATGGGAATAATTGCAGGACAGTGTGCGGAATTATACAGAGAGATGGGGATAATTACAGGACAGTGTGCTGATTTATCCAGAGAGATGGGGATAATTACAGGACAGTATGCAAATTTATACGGAGAGATGGAGATAATTACAGGACAGTGTGTGGATTTATATAGAGAGATGCGGATAATTACAGGACAGTGTGCTGATTTATAGAGAGATAGGGATAATTGCAGAACAGTGTGCGGATTTATCCCGGTGGATGTAGATAATTACAGGAGAGTGTGTGGATTTATACAGAGACATTGGGATAATTACAGGACTGTGTGCGGATTTATACAGAGAGATTGGGATAATTACAGGACAGTGTGCGGATTTATACAGAGAGATGGAGATAATTTCACGACAGATTTTCGATTTATACAGAGAGATGGAGACAATTACAGGACAGTGTGTGGATTTATACAGAGAGATGGAGATACTTACAGGACAGTGTGTGGCTTTATACAGAGAGATTGGGATAATTACAGGGCAGTGTGCGGACTTATACAGAGAGATGGAGATAACTACAGGACAGTGTTTGGATTTCGACAGAGAGATGGAGATAATTACAGGACAGTGTGCGGATTTATACAGAGATATGGGGATAATTACAGGACAGTGTGTCGATTTATACAGGGAGATGGAGATAATTACAGGACAGTGTTTGGATTTCGACAGAGAGATGGAGATAATTACAGGACAGTGTGCGGATTTATACAGAGATATGGGGATAATTACAGGACAGTGTGTCGATTTATACAGAGAGATGGAGATAATTACAGGACACTGTGTGGATTTATACAGAGAGATTGGGATAATTACAGGACAGTGTGTGGATTTATACAGAGATATGGGGATAATTACAGGACAGTGTGTCGATTTATACAGAGAGATGGAGATAATTACAGGACAGTGTGTGGATTTATACAGAGAGATTGGGATAATTACAGGACAGTGTGTGGATTTATACAGAGAGATTTGGAGAATTACAGAACTGTCTGCGGATTTATACAGAGAGATTGGGATAATTACAGAACAGTGTGCAGATTTATACAGAGAGATGGGGTTAATATCAATGCAGTGTGCGAATTTATACAGAGAGATGTAGATAATTACAGTTTAGTGTGTGGATTTATACAAATAGATGGGGATAATTACAGGACAGTGTGCTGAATTATACAGAGACATGGAAATAATTACAGGACAGTATGCGAATTTATACTGAGAGATGGGGATAATTACAGGACAGTGTGTGGACATGTACAGGGAGATGGAGATAATTACAGGATAGTGTGCGGATTTATACAGAGAGAAGTAGATAATTACAGGACAGTGTGTGGACATGTACAGGGAGATGGAGATAATTACAGGATAGTGTGCGGATTTATACAGGGAGAAGTAGATAATTACAGGACAGTGTGCGGATTTATTCAGAGAGATGGAGTTAATTACAGGACAGTGTGTGGACATATACAGGGAGTTGGAGATAATTACAGGACAGTATACGGACGTATACAAAGAGATGTAGATAATTACTGGACCGTGTTTGGATTTATACAGAGAGATGGAGCTAATTCCAGGACTGTGTTCGGATTGATACAGAGAGATGGGGAAAGTTACAGGACAGTGTGCTGATTTATACAGAGAGATGGGGATAATTACAGGACAGTGTGTGGATTTATACAGAGAGATGGGGATAATTACAGGACAGTGTGTGGCTTTATACAGAGAGATGGAGATAATTACAGGAGAGTGTGTGAATTTTTACAGAGAGATGGAGATAATTACAGGACAGTGTGCGGATTTATACAGAGAGATTGGGATAATTACAGGGCAGTGTGCGGATTTATACAGAGAGATGGGGATAATTACAGGACAGTGTGTGGCTTTATACAGAGAGATGGAGATAATTACAGGAGAGTGTGTGAATTTTTACAGAGAGATGGAGATAATTACAGGACAGTGTGCGGATTTATACAGAGAGATTGGGATAATTACAGGGCAGTGTGCGGATTTATACAGAGAGATGGAGATACTTACAGGACAGTGTGTGGCTTTATACAGAGAGATTGGGATAATTACAGGGCAGTGTGCGGACTTATACAGAGAGATGGAGATAACTACAGGACAGTGTTTGGATTTCGACAGAGAGAGGGAGATACTTACAGGACAGTGTGCGGAAGTATACAGAGAGATGGAGAAAGTTACAGGACGGTGTCTGGATGTATACAGAGAGATGGGAAAAATTACAGGACAATGCGTGGATTTATACAGAGATATAGGCATAATTACAGGACACTGTGTCTATTTATACAGGGAGATAGAGATAATTACAGGACAGTGTGCGGATTTATACAGAGAGATGGAGATAATTACAGGTTAGTGTGTGGATTTATACAGAGAGATGGGGATAATTACAGGACAGTGTGTGGAATTATACAGAGAGCTGGAGATAATTACAGGACAGTATGCGAATTTATACAGAGAGATGGAGATAATTACAGGACAGTGTGTGGAATTATACAGAGAGATGGGGATAATTACAGGAAAGTGTGCGGATCTATACAGAGAGATGGAGATAATTACAGGGCAGTGTGTGGATTTATACAGAGAGATTGGGATAATTACAGAACAGTGTGCACATTTACTCAGAGAGATGGAGATAATTACAGGACAGTGTGTGGACATATACAGGGAGATGGAGATAATTTCAGGACAATGTGTGGATTTATACAGAGAGTTGCAGATAATTACAGGTTAATTACAGGACAGTGTGCGGATTTATACAGAGAGATGGGGATAATTACAGTACAGAGTGTGGATTTATACAGAGAGATGGGGATAATATCAATGCAGTGTGCGGATTTATACAGAGAGATTGGGATAATTACAGGACTGTGTGTGGATTTATACAGAGATGGAGATAATTACAGGACAGTGTGCGGATTTATAGAGAGAGCTAGGGATAATTGCAGAACAGTGTGTGGATTTATACAGAGAAATGTGGACAATTACAGGACAGTATGGGATTTATACGGAGAGATGGGAATAATTGCAGGACAGTGTGCGGAATTGTACAGAGAGATGGGGATAATTACAGGACAGTGTGCGGAATTATACAGAGAGCTGGAGATAATTACAGGACAGTGTGCTGATTTATCCAGAGAGATGGGGATAATTACAGGACAGTATGCAAATTTATACGGAGAGATGGAGATAATTACAGGACAGTGTGTGGATTTATATAGAGAGATGCGGATAATTACAGGACAGTGTGCTGATTTATAGAGAGATAGGGATAATTGCAGAACAGTGTGCGGATTTATACCGGTGGATGTAGATAATTACAGGAGAGTGTGTGGATTTATACAGAGACATTGGGATAATTACAGGACTGTGTGCGGATTTATACAGAGAGATTGGGATAATTACAGGACAGTGTGCGGATTTATACAGAGAGATGGAGATAATTTCACGACAGATTTTCGATTTATACAGAGAGATGGAGACAATTACAGGACAGTGTGTGGATTTATACAGAGAGATGGAGATAATTACAGAACTGTGTGTGGATTTATACAGAGAGATGGAGATACTTACAGGACAGTGTGTGGCTTTATACGGAGAGATTGGGATAATTACAGGGCAGTGTGCGGACTTATACAGAGAGATGGAGATAACTACAGGACAGTGTTTGGATTTCGACAGAGAGATGGAGATAATTACAGGACAGTGTGCGGATTTATACAGAGATATGGGGATAATTACAGGACAGTGTGTCGATTTATACAGGGAGATGGAGATAATTACAGGACAGTGTTTGGATTTCGACAGAGAGATGGAGATAATTACAGGACAGTGTGCGGATTTATACAGAGATATGGGGATAATTACAGGACAGTGTGTCGATTTATACAGAGAGATGGAGATAATTACAGGACAGTGTGTGGATTTATACAGAGAGATTGGGATAATTACAGGACAGTGTGTGGATTTATACAGAGAGATTTGGAGAATTACAGAACTGTCTGCGGATTTATACAGAGAGATTGGGATAATTACAGAACAGTGTGCAGATTTATACAGAGAGATGGGGTTAATATCAATGCAGTGTGCGAATTTATACAGAGAGATGTAGATAATTACAGTTTAGTGTGTGGATTTATACAAATAGATGGGGATAATTACAGGACAGTGTGCTGAATTATACAGAGACATGGAAATAATTACAGGACAGTATGCGAATTTATACTGAGAGATGGGGATAATTACAGGACAGTGTGTGGACATGTACAGGGAGATGGAGATAATTACAGGATAGTGTGCGGATTTATACAGAGAGAAGTAGATAATTACAGGACAGTGTGCGGATTTATTCAGAGAGATGGAGTTAATTACAGGACAGTGTGTGGACATATACAGGGAGTTGGAGATAATTACAGGACAGTATGCGGACGTATACAAAGAGATGTAGATAATTACTGGACCGTGTTTGGATTTATACAGACAGATGGAGCTAATTCCAGGACTGTGTTCGGATTGATACAGAGAGATGGGGAAAGTTACAGGACAGTGTGCTGATTTATACAGAGAGATGGGGATAATTACAGGACAGTGTGTGGATTTATACAGAGAGATGGGGATAATTACAGGAGAGTGTGTGAATTTTTACAGAGAGATGGAGATAATTACAGGACAGTGTGCGGATTTATACAGAGAGATTGGGATAATTACAGGGCAGTGTGCAGACTTATACAGAGAGATGGAGATAACTACAGGACAGTGTTTGGATTTCGACAGAGAGATGGAGATACTTATAGGACAGTGTGCGGAAGTATACAGAGAGATGGAGAAAGTTACAGGACGGTGTCTGGATGTATACAGAGAGATGGGGAAAATTACAGGACAATGCGTGGATTTATACAGAGATATAGGCATAATTACAGGACACTGTGTCTATTTATACAGGGAGATAGAGATAATTACAGGACAGTGTGCGGATTTATACAGAGAGATGGAGATAATTACAGGTTAGTGTGTGGATTTATACAGAGAGATTGGGATAATTACAGGACAGTGTGTGGAATTATACAGAGAGATGGAGATAATTACAGGACAGTATGCGAATTTATACGGAGAGATGGGGATAATTACAGGACAGCGTACGGATTTATACAGAGAGATGGGGATAATTACAGGAAAGTGTGCGGATTTATACAGAGAGATTGGGATAATTACAGAACAGTGTGCACATTTACTCAGAGAGATGGAGATAATTACAGGACAGTGTGTGGACATATACAGGGAGATGGAGATAATTTCAGGACAATGTGTGGATTTATACAGAGAGTTGCAGATAATTACAGGTTAATTACAGGACAGTGTGCGGATTTATACAGAGAGATGGGGATAATTACAGGACTGTGTGTGGATTTATACAGAGATGGAGATAATTACAGGACAGTGTGCGGATTTATAGGGAGAGCTAGGGATAATTGCAGAACAGTGTGTGGATTTATACAGAGAAATGTGGACAATTACAGGACAGTATGGGATTTATACGGAGAGATGGGAATAATTGCAGGACAGTGTGCGGAATTGTACAGAGAGATGGGGATAATTACAGGACAGTGTGCGGAATTATACAGAGAGCTGGAGATAATTACAGGACAGTGTGCTGATTTATCCAGAGAGATGGGGATAATTACAGGACAGTATGCGAATTTATACGGAGAGATGGGGATAATTACAGGACAGCGTACGGATTTATACAGAGAGATGGGGATAATTACAGGAAAGTGTGCGGATCTATACAGAGAGATGGAGATAATTACAGGACAGTGTGTGGATTTATACAGAGAGATTGGGATAATTACAGAACAGTGTGCACATTTACTCAGAGAGATGGAGATAATTACAGGACAGTGTGTGGACATATACAGGGAGATGGAGATAATTTCAGGACAATGTGTGGATTTATACAGAGAGTTGCAGATAATTACAGGTTAATTACAGGACAGTGTGCGGATTTATACAGAGAGATGGGGATAATTACAGTACAGAGTGTGGATTTATACAGAGAGATGGGGATAATATCAAGGCAGTGTGCGGATTTATACAGAGAGATTGGGATAATTACAGGACTGTGTGTGGATTTATACAGAGATGGAGATAATTACAGGACAGTGTGCGGATTTATAGAGAGAGCTAGGGATAATTGCAGAACAGTGTGTGGATTTATACAGAGAAATGTGGACAATTACAGGACAGTATGGGATTTATACGGAGAGATGGGAATAATTGCAGGACAGTGTGCGGAATTGTACAGAGAGATGGGGATAATTACAGGACAGTGTGCGGAATTATACAGAGAGCTGGAGATAATTACAGGACAGTGTGCTGATTTATCCAGAGAGATGGGGATAATTACAGGACAGTATGCAAATTTATACGGAGAGATGGAGATAATTACAGGACAGTGTGTGGATTTATATAGAGAGATGCGGATAATTACAGGACAGTGTGCTGATTTATAGAGAGATAGGGATAATTGCAGAACAGTGTGCGGATTTATACCGGTGGATGTAGATAATTACAGGAGAGTGTGTGGATTTATACAGAGACATTGGGATAATTACAGGACTGTGTGCGGATTTATACAGAGAGATTGGGATAATTACAGGACAGTGTGCGGATTTATACAGAGAGATGGAGATAATTTCACGACAGATTTTCGATTTATACAGAGAGATGGAGACAATTACAGGACAGTGTGTGGATTTATACAGAGAGATGGAGATAATTACAGAACTGTGTGTGGATTTATACAGAGAGATGGAGATACTTACAGGACAGTGTGTGGCTTTATACAGAGAGATTGGGATAATTACAGGGCAGTGTGCGGACTTATACAGAGAGATGGAGATAACTACAGGACAGTGTTTGGATTTCGACAGAGAGATGGAGATAATTACAGGACAGTGTGCGGATTTATACAGAGATATGGGGATAATTACAGGACAGTGTGTCGATTTATACAGGGAGATGGAGATAATTACAGGACAGTGTTTGGATTTCGACAGAGAGATGGAGATAATTACAGGACAGTGTGCGGATTTATACAGAGATATGGGGATAATTACAGGACAGTGTGTCGATTTATACAGAGAGATGGAGATAATTACAGGACAGTGTGTGGATTTATACAGAGAGATTGGGATAATTACAGGACAGTGTGTGGATTTATACAGAGAGATTTGGAGAATTACAGAACTGTCTGCGGATTTATACAGAGAGATTGGGATAATTACAGAACAGTGTGCAGATTTATACAGAGAGATGGGGTTAATATCAATGCAGTGTGCGAATTTATACAGAGAGATGTAGATAATTACAGTTTAGTGTGTGGATTTATACAAATAGATGGGGATAATTACAGGACAGTGTGCTGAATTATACAGAGACATGGAAATAATTACAGGACAGTATGCGAATTTATACTGAGAGATGGGGATAATTACAGGACAGTGTGTGGACATGTACAGGGAGATGGAGATAATTACAGGATAGTGTGCGGATTTATACAGAGAGAAGTAGATAATTACAGGACAGTGTGCGGATTTATTCAGAGAGATGGAGTTAATTACAGGACAGTGTGTGGACATATACAGGGAGTTGGAGATAATTACGGGACAGTATGCGGACGTATACAAAGAGATGTAGATAATTACTGGACCGTGTTTGGATTTATACAGACAGATGGAGATAATTCCAGGACTGTTTTCGGATTGATACAGAGAGATGGGGAAAGTTACAGGACAGTGTGCTGATTTATACAGAGAGATGGGGATAATTACAGGACAGTGTGTGGATTTATACAGAGAGATGGGGATAATTACAGGAGAGTGTGTGAATTTTTACAGAGAGATGGAGATACTTACAGGACAGTGTGTGGCTTTATACAGAGAGATTGGGATAATTACAGGGCAGTGTGCAGACTTATACAGAGAGATGGAGATAACTACAGGACAGTGTTTGGATTTCGACAGAGAGATGGAGATACTTACAGGACAGTGTGCGGAAGTATACAGAGAGATGGAGAAAGTTACAGGACGGTGTCTGGATGTATACAGAGAGATGGGGAAAATTACAGGACAATGCGTGGATTTATACAGAGATATAGGCATAATTACAGGACACTGTGTCTATTTATACAGGGAGATAGAGATAATTACAGGACAGTGTGCGGATTTATACAGAGAGATGGAGATAATTACAGGACTGTGTTCGGATTGATACAGAGAGATGGGGAAAGTTACAGGACAGTGTGCGGATTTAGACAGAGAGATGGAGATAATTACAGGACAGTGTTTGGATTATACAAAGAGATTGGGATAATTATAGAGCAGTGTGCAGAATTATACAGAGAGATGGAGATAATTACAGGACAGTGTGCGGATATATACAGAGAGATGGAGATATTTACAGGACAGTGTGCGGTTATATACAGAGAGATGGAGATATTTACAGGACAGTGTGCGGACTTATCTAGAGAGATGGAGATATATGCAAAACAGTGTGCGGATTTATAGAGAGAAATGGAGATAATTACAGGACAGTGCGTGGATTTATACAGAGAGATGGAGATAATTACTGGACAGTGTTTGGATTTATACAGGGAGATGGAGATAATTACAGGCCGGTGTGCGGATTTAGACAAAGAGATGGGGATAATTACAGGACAGTTTGCGGAAGAAGACAGAGAGATGGATAAAATTACAGGACAGTGTCTGGATGTATACAGAGAGATGGGGAAAATTACAGGACAGTGCGCGGATTTATACAGAGAGATGGAGATAATTACAGAACCGTGTGCGGATTTAGACAGAGAGATGGAGATAATTACACGACACTGTTTGGATTATACAAAGAGATTGGGATAATTACAGAGCAGTGTGCAGAATTATACAGAGAGATGGAGATAATTACAGGACCGTGTGCGGATATATACAGAGAGATGGAGGTAAATACAGGACAGTGTGTGGATTTATACAGAGAGATGGAGATAACTACAGGACAGTGTTTGGATTTCGACAGAGAGATGGAGATAATTACAGGACAGTGAATGGATTTATACAGAGAGATGGGGATAATTACAGGACAGTGTGTGGACATATACAGGGAGATGGAGATAATTACAGGACAGTGTGTGGATTTATACAGAGAGATTTGGAGAATTACAGAACTGTCTGCGGATTTATACAGAGAGATGTGGGCAATTACAGGACAGTATGGGATTTATACAGAGAGATGGGAATAATTGCAGGACAGTGTGTGGAATTATACAGAGAGCTGGAGATAATTACAGGACAGTGTGCGGATTTATACGGAGAGATTGGGATAATTACAGGACAGTGTGCGGATTATACAAAGAGATTGGGATAATTATAGAGCAGTGTGCAGAATTATACAGAGAGATGGAGATAATTACAGGACAGTGTGCGGATATATACAGAGAGATGGAGATATTTACAGGACAGTGTGCGGTTATATACAGAGAGATGGAGATATTTACAGGACAGTGTGCGGACTTATCTAGAGAGATGGAGATATATGCAAAACAGTGTGCGGATTTATAGAGAGAAATGGAGATAATTACAGGACAGTGCGTGGATTTATACAGAGAGATGGAGATAATTACTGGACAGTGTTTGGATTTATACAGGGAGATGGAGATAATTACAGGCCGGTGTGCGGATTTAGACAAAGAGATGGGGATAATTACAGGACAGTTTGCGGAAGAAGACAGAGAGATGGATAAAATTACAGGACAGTGTCTGGATGTATACAGAGAGATGGGGAAAATTACAGGACAGTGCGCGGATTTATACAGAGAGATGGAGATAATTACAGAACCGTGTGCGGATTTAGACAGAGAGATGGAGATAATTACACGACACTGTTTGGATTATACAAAGAGATTGGGATAATTACAGAGCAGTGTGCAGAATTATACAGAGAGATGGAGATAATTACAGGACCGTGTGCGGATATATACAGAGAGATGGAGGTAAATACAGGACAGTGTGTGGATTTATACAGAGAGATGGAGATAACTACAGGACAGTGTTTGGATTTCGACAGAGAGATGGAGATAATTACAGGACAGTGAATGGATTTATACAGAGAGATGGGGATAATTACAGGACAGTGTGTGGACATATACAGGGAGATGGAGATAATTACAGGACAGTGTGTGGATTTATACAGAGAGATTTGGAGAATTACAGAACTGTCTGCGGATTTATACAGAGAGATGTGGGCAATTACAGGACAGTATGGGATTTATACAGAGAGATGGGAATAATTGCAGGACAGTGTGTGGAATTATACAGAGAGCTGGAGATAATTACAGGACAGTGTGCGGATTTATACGGAGAGATTGGGATAATTACAGGACAGTGTGCGGATTTATACAGAGAGATTGGGATAATTACAGGACAGTGTGCGGATTTATACAGAGAGATGGGATTAATATCAATGCAGTGTGTGAATTTATACAGAGAGATGTAGATAATTACAGGTTAGTGTGTGGAATTATACAAATAGATGGGGATAATTACAGGACAGGTTGCGGAATTATACAGAGAGATTGGGATAATTACAGGACAGTGTGCGGATTTATACAGAGAGATTGGGATAATTACAGGACAGTGTGCGGATTTATACAGAGAGATGGGATTAATATCAATGCAGTGTGTGAATTTATACAGAGAGATGTAGATAATTACAGGTTAGTGTGTGGAATTATACAAATAGATGGGGATAATTACAGGACAGGTTGCGGAATTATACAGAGAGCTGGAGATAATTACAGGAAAGTGTGCTGATTTATACGGAGAGATGGAGATAATTACAGGACAGTGTGTGGACATGTACAGGGAGATGGAGATAATTACAGGATAGTGTGCGGATTTATACAGAGAGAAGTAGATAATTACAGGACAGTGTGTGGACATGTACAGGGAGATGGAGATAATTACAGGACAGTGTGCGGATTTATACAGAGAGATGGAGTTAATTACAGGACAGTGTGTGGACATATACAGGGAGTTGGAGATAATTACAGGACAGTATACGGACGTATGCAAAGAGATGTAGATAATTACTGGACCGTGTTTGGATTTATACAGAGAGATGGAGATAATTACAGGACTGTGTTCGGATTGATACAGAGAGATGGGGAAAAGTTACAGGACAGTGTGCGGATTTAGACAGAGAGATGGAGATAATTACAGGACAGTGTGCGGATATATACAGAGAGATGGAGATAATTACAGGACAGTGTGCGGACTTATCTAGAGAGATGGAGATAGATGCAAAACAGTGTGCGGATTTATAGAGAGAAATGGAGGTAATTATAGGACTGTGTGCAGACTTATACAGAGAGATGGAAATAATTTCAGCACGGTGTGAGGATGCATACAGAGAGATTGGGATAATTCCAGGACCGTGTGCGGATTTAGACAAAGAGATGGGGATAATTACAGGACAGTTTGCGGAAGAAGACAGAGAGATGGGGAAAATGACAGGACAGTGCGTGGATTTATACAGAGAGATGGAGATAATTACAGAACAGTGTGCAGATTTACACAGAGAGATGGAGGTAAATACAGGACAGTGTGTGGATTTATACAGAGAGATGTGGATAATTACATGACAGTGTGCAGATTTATACAGAGAGATGGGGTTAATATCAATGCAGTGTGCGGATTTTTACAGAGCGATGTAGATAATTACAGGTTAGTGTGTGGATTTATACAGATAGATGCAGATAATTACAGGAGAATGTGTGAATTTATACAGAGAGATGGGGATAATTACAGGACAGTAACGGATTTATACAGTGAGATGGAGATAATTACAGGACAATGTTCACATTTACACAGAGAGATGGGATAATTACAGGACAGTAACGGATTGATACAGAGAGATGGAGATAATTACAGGACAATGTGCGCATTTATACAGAGAGATGGGGATAATTACAGGACAGGAACGGATTTATACAGAGAGATGGCGATACTTACAGGACAATGTGCACATTTATACAGAGAGATGGAGATAATTACAGGACAGTAATGGATTTATACAGTGAGATGGAGATAATTACAGGACAATGTTCACATTTACACAGAGAGATGGGATAATTACAGGACAGTAACGGATTGATACAGAGAGATGGAGATAATTACAGGACAATGTGCGCATTTATACAGAGAGATGGGGATAATTACAGGACAGGAACGGATTTATACAGAGAGATGGCGATACTTACAGGACAATGTGCACATTTATACAGAGAAATGGGGATAATTACAGGACAGTGTGCTGATTTATGCGAAGAAATGGGTATAATTACAGGACAGTGTGCTGATTTATACGGAGAGATGGGGATAATTATAGGACAGTGTGTGGACATATAAAGGGAGATGGAGATAATTACAGGATAATGTGGGGATTTATACAGAGAGATGGAGATAATTACAGGACAGTGTGCAGACGTATACAAAGAGATGTAAATAATTACTGGACCGTGTTTGGATTTATACAGAGAGATGGAGATAATTACAGGACTGTGTGCAGATTGATACAGAGAGATGGGGAAAGTTACAGAACTGAGTGTGGATTTAGACAGAGAGATGGAGATAATTACAGGACAGTGTTTGGGTTATACAGAGAGATGGGATTAATATCAATGCAGTGTGTGAATTTATACAGAAAGATGTAGATAATTACAGGTTAGTGTGTGGAATTATACAAATAGGTGGAGATAATTACAGAACAGTGTGCGGATTTACACAGAGAGATGGAGGTAAATACAGGACAGTGTGTGGATTTATACAGAGAGATGTGGATAATTACATGACAGTGTGTGGATTTATACAAAGAGATGGGGTTAATATCAATGCAGTGTGCGGATTTATACAGAGAGATGTAGATAATTACAGGTTAGTGTGTGGATTTATACAGATAGATGGGGATAATTACAGGACAATAATGGATTTATACAGTGAGATGGAGATAATTACAGGACAATGTTCACATTTACACAGAAAGATGGGATAATTACAGGACAGTAACGGATTTATAGAGAGAGATGGAGATAATTACAGGACAATGTGCACATTTTTGTAGAGAGATGGGGATAATTACAGGACAGGAACGGATTTATACAGAGAGATGGAGATAATTACAGGACAATGTGCGGATTTATACAGAGAGATTGGGCTAATTCCAGGACCGTGTGCGGATTTAGACAAAGAGATGGGGATAATTACAGGACAGTTTGCGGAAGAAGACGGAGAGATGGATAAAATTACAGGACAGTGTCTGGATGTATACAGAGAGACGGGGAAAATTACTGGACAGTGCGCGGATTTATACAGAGAGATAGAGATAATTACAGAACAGTGTGCGGATTTACACAGAGAGATGGAGGTAAATACAAGACAGTGTGTGGATTTAGACAGAGAGATGTGGATAATTACAGGACAGTGTGCAGATTTATACAGAGAGATGGGGTTAATATCAATGCAGTGTGCGGATTTATACAGAGAGATGTAGATAATTACAGGTTAGTGTGTGGATTTATACAGATAGATGCAGATAATTACAGGAGAATGTGTGAATTTATACAGAGAGATGGGGATAATTACAGGACAGTAACAGATTTATGCAGTGAGATGGCGATAATTACAGGACAATGTGCACATTTATACAGAGAGATGGGGATAATTACAGGACAGTAACAGATGTATGCAGAGAGCTGGAGATAATTACAGGACAGTGTGCTGATTTATACAGAGAAATGGGGATAATTACAGGACAGTATGCGAATTTATGCGGAGAGATGGGTATAATGACAGGACAGTGTGCTGATTTATACAGAGAGATGGAGATAATTATAGGACAGTGTGTGGACATATACAGGGAGATGGAGATAATTACGGGATAATGTGGGGATTTATACAGAGAGATGGAGATAATTAAGGACAGTGTGCGGACATACATAGGGAGTTGCAGATAATTACAGGACAGTGTGCGGATGTATACAAAGTGATGTAGATAATTACAGGACCGTGTTTGGATTTATACAGAGAGATGGAGATAATTACAGGACTGTGTGCAGATTGATTCAGAGATATGGGGAAAGTTACAGAACTGTGTGCGGATTTAGACAGAGAGCTGGCGATAATTACAGGACAGTGTGCTGATTTATACAGAGAAATGGGGATAATTACAGGACAGTACGCGAATTTATGCGGAGAGATGGGTATAATTACAGGACCGTGCGCTGATTTATACGGAGAGATGGGGATAATTATAGGACAGTGTGTGGACATATACAGGGAGATGGAGATAATTACAGGATAATGTGGGGATTTATACAGAGAGATGGAGATAATTACAGGACAGTGTGCGGATCTATACAGAGAGATGGAGATATTTACAGGACAGTGTGTGGATTTATACAGAGAGATGGAGATAATTACAGGACAGCATGCGGATTTATACAGAGATATGGGGATAATTACAGGACAGTGTGTCGATTTATACAGGGAGATGGAGATAATTACAGGACAGTGTGCGGATTTATACAGAGAGATGGAGATTATTACAGGACAGTGTGTGGATTTATACAGAGAGATTTGGAGAATTACAGAACTGTCTGCTGATGTATACAGAGAGATGTGGACAATTACAGGACAGTATGGGATTTATACAGAGAGATGGGAATAATTGCAGGACAGTGTGTGGAATTATACAGAGAGCTGGAGATAATTACAGGACAGTGTGCGGATTTATATAGAGAGATGGAGACAATTACAGGACAGTGTGCGGATTTATACAGAGAGATGGAGATAATTACAGGACAGTGTGTGGATTTATACAGAGAGATGGAGATAATTACAGGACGGTGTGCGGATTTATACAGAGAGATGAGATTAATATCAATGCAGTGTGCGAATTTATACAGAGAGATGTAGATAATTACAGGTTAGTGTGTGGATTTATACAAATAGATGGGGATAATTACAGGACAGTTTGCGGAATTATACAGAAAGCTGGAGATAATTACAGGAAAGTGTGTGGACATGTACAGGGAGATGGAGATAATTACAGGATAGTGTGCGGATTTATACAGAGAGATTTGGAGAATTACAGAACAGTGTGTGGATTTATATAGAGAGATGGAGACAATTACAGGACAGTGTGCGGATTTATACAGAGAGATTGGGATAATTACAGGACAGTGTGCGGATTTATACAGGGAGATGGAGATAATTACAGGACAGTGTGTGGACATATACAGGGAGTTGGAGATAATTACAGGACAGTGTGTGGACATGTACAGGGAGATGGAGATAATTACAGGACAGTGTGGGGATTTATACAGAGAGAAGTAGATAATTACAGGACAGTGTGTGGACATGTACAGGGAGATGGAGATAATTACAGGACAGTGTGGGGATTTATACAGGGAGATGGAGATAATTACAGGACAGTGTGTGGACATATACAGGGAGTTGGAGATAATTACAGGACAGTATACGGACGTATGCAAAGAGATGTAGTTAATTACTGGACCGTGTTTGGATTTAGACAGAGAGATGGAGATAATTACAGGACAGTGTGCAGACGTATACAAAGAGATGTAGATAATTACTGGACCGTGTTTGGATTTATACAGAGAGATGGAGATAATTACAGGACTGTGTTCGGATTGATACAGAGAGGTGGGGAAAAGTTACAGGACAGTGTGCGGATTTAGACAGAGAGATGGAGATAATTACAGGACAGTGTGCGGATATATACAGAGAGATGGAGATAATTACAGGACAGTGTGCGGACTTATCTAGAGAGATGGAGATAGATGCAAAACAGTGTGCGGATTTATAGAGAGAAATGGAGGTAATTATAGGACTGTGTGCAGACTTATACAGAGAGATGGAGATAATTTCAGCACGGTGTGAGGATGTATACAGAGAGATTGGGATAATTCCAGGACCGTGTGCGGATTTAGACAAAGAGATGGGGATAATTACAGGACAGTTTGCGGAAGAAGACAGAGAGATGGGGAAAATGACAGGACAGTGCGTGGATTTATACAGAGAGATGGAGATAATTACAGAACAGTGTGCAGATTTACACAGAGAGATGGAGGTAAATACAGGACAGTGTGTGGATTTATACAGAGAGATGTGGATAATTACATGACAGTGTGCAGATTTATACAGAGAGATGGGGTTAATATCAATGCAGTGTGCGGATTTTTACAGAGCGATGTAGATAATTACAGGTTAGTGTGTGGATTTATAAAGATAGATGGGGATAATTACAAGACAATGTGTGAATTTATACAGAGAGATGGGAATAATTATAGGACAGTAACGGATTTATACAGTGAGATGGAGATAATTACAGGACAATGTTCACATTTACACAGAGAGATGGGATAATTACAGGACAATGTGCACATTTATACAGAGAGATGGAGATAATTACAGGACAGTAATGGATTTATACAGTGAGATGGAGATAATTACAGGACAATGTTCACATTTACACAGAGAGATGGGATAATTACAGGACAGTAACGGATTGATACAGAGAGATGGAGATAATTACAGGACAATGTGCACATTTATACAGAGAGATGGAGATAATTACAGGACAGGAACGGATTTATACAGAGAGATGGCGATACTTACAGGACAATGTGCACATTTATACAGAGAAATGGGGATAATTACAGGACAGTGTGCTGATTTATGCGAAGAAATGGGTATAATTACAGGACAGTGTGTGGACATATAAAGGGAGATGGAGATAATTACAGGATAATGTGGGGATTTATACAGAGAGATGGAGATAATTACAGGACAGTGTGCAGACGTATACAAAGAGATGTAAATAATTACTGGACCGTGTTTGGATTTATACAGAGAGATGGAGATAATTACAGGACCGTGTGCAGATTGATACAGAGAGATGGGGAAAGTTACAGAACTGAGTGTGGATTTAGACAGAGAGATGGAGATAATTACAGGACAGTGTTTGGGTTATACAGAGAGATGGGATTAATATCAATGCAGTGTGCGAATTTATACAGAAAGATGTAGATAATTACAGGTTAGTGTGTGGAATTATACAAATAGGTGGAGATAATTACAGAACAGTGTGCGGATTTACACAGAGAGATGGAGGTAAATACAGGACAGTGTGTGGATTTATACAGAGAGATGTGGATAATTACATGACAGTGTGTGGATTTATACAAAGAGATGGGGTTAATATCAATGCAGTGTGCGGATTTATACAGAGAGATGTAGATAATTACAGGTTAGTGTGTGGATTTATACAGATAGATGGGGATAATTACAGGACAATAATGGATTTATACAGTGAGATGGAGATAATTACAGGACAATGTTCACATTTACACAGAAAGATGGGATAATTACAGGACAGTAACGGATTTATAGAGAGAGATGGAGATAATTACAGGACAATGTGCACATTTTTGTAGAGAGATGGGGATAATTACAGGACAGGAACGGATTTATACAGAGAGATGGAGATAATTACAGGACAATGTGCGGATTTATACAGAGAGATTGGGCTAATTCCAGGACCGTGTGCGGATTTAGACAAAGAGATGGGGATAATTACAGGACAGTTTGCGGAAGAAGACGGAGAGATGGATAAAATTACAGGACAGTGTCTGGATGTATACAGAGAGACGGGGAAAATTACTGGACAGTGCGCGGATTTATACAGAGAGATAGAGATAATTACAGAACAGTGTGCGGATTTACACAGAGAGATGGAGGTAAATACAAGACAGTGTGTGGATTTAGACAGAGAGATGTGGATAATTACAGGACAGTGTGCAGATTTATACAGAGAGATGGGGTTAATATCAATGCAGTGTGCGGATTTATACAGAGAGATGTAGATAATTACAGGTTAGTGTGTGGATTTATACAGATAGATGCAGATAATTACAGGAGAATGTGTGAATTTATACAGAGAGATGGGGATAATTACAGGACAGTAACAGATTTATGCAGTGAGATGGCGATAATTACAGGACAATGTGCACATTTATACAGAGAGATGGGGATAATTACAGGACAGTATGCGAATTTATGCGGAGAGATGGGTATAATGACAGGACAGTGTGCTGATTTATACAGAGAGATGGAGATAATTATAGGACAGTGTGTGGACATATACAGGAAGATGGAGATAATTACAGGACAGTGTGGAGCTTTATACAGAGAGATGGAGATAATTATAGGACAGTGTGTGGACATATAAAGGGAGATGGAGATAATTACGGGATAATGTGGGGATTTATACAGAGAGATGGAGATAATTAAGGACAGTGTGCGGACATACATAGGGAGTTGCAGATAATTACAGGACAGTGTGCGGATGTATACAAAGTGATGTAGATAATTACAGGACCGTGTTTGGATTTATACAGAGAGATGGAGATAATTACAGGACTGTGTGCAGATTGATTCAGAGATATGGGGAAAGTTACAGAACTGTGTGCGGATTTAGACAGAGAGATGGAGATAATTACAGGACAGTGTGCTGATTTATACAGAGAAATGGGGATAATTACAGGACAGTACGCGAATTTATGCGGAGAGATGGGTATAATTACAGGACCGTGTGCTGATTTATACGGAGAGATGGGGATAATTATAGGACAGTGTGTGGACATATACAGGGAGATGGAGATAATTACAGGATAATGTGGGGATTTATACAGAGAGATGGAGATAATTACAGGACAGTGTGCGGATCTATACAGAGAGATGGAGATATTTACAGGACAGTGTGTGGATTTATACAGAGAGATGAAGATAATTACAGGACAGTGTGTGGCTTTATACAGAGAGATTGGGATAATTACAGGGCAGTGTTCGGACTTATACAGAGAGATGGGGATAATTACAGGACACTGTGTGGATTTATACAGAGAGATGGAGATAATTACAGGACAGCATGCGGATTTATACAGAGATATGGGGATAATTACAGGACAGTGTGTCGATTTATACAGGGAGATGGAGATAATTACAGGACAGTGTGCGGATTTATACAGAGAGATGGAGATTATTACAGGACAGTGTGTGGATTTATACAGAGAGATTTGGAGAATTACAGAACTGTCTGCTGATGTATACAGAGAGATGTGGACAATTACAGGACAGTATGGGATTTATACAGAGAGATGGGAATAATTGCAGGACAGTGTGTGGAATTATACAGAGAGCTGGAGATAATTACAGGACAGTGTGCGGATTTATATAGAGAGATGGAGACAATTACAGGACAGTGTGCAGATTTATACAGAGAGATGGAGATAATTACAGGACGGTGTGCGGATTTATACAGAGAGATGAGATTAATATCAATGCAGTGTGCGAATTTATACAGAGAGATGTAGATAATTACAGGTTAGTGTGTGGATTTATACAAATAGATGGGGATAATTACAGGACAGTTTGCGGAATTATACAGAAAGCTGGAGATAATTACAGGAAAGTGTGTGGACATGTACAGGGAGATGGAGATAATTACAGGATAGTGTTCGGATTTATACAGAGAGATTTGGAGAATTACAGAACAGTGTGCGGATTTATACAGAGAGATGGAGATAATTACAGAACAGTGTGCGGATTAATACAGAGAGATGGGATTAATATCAATGCAGTGTGCGAATTTATACAGAGAGATGTAGATAATTACAGGTTAGTGTGTGGATTTACACAAATAGATGGGGATAATTACAGGACAGTTTGCGGAATTATACAGAAAGCTGGAGATAATTACAGGAAAGTGTGTGGACATGTACAGGGAGATGGAGATAATTACAGGATAGTGTGCGGATTTATACAGAGAGAAGTAGATAATTACAGGACAGTGTGCGGATTTATTCAGAGAGATGGAGTTAATTACAGGACAGTGTGTGGACATATACAGGGAGTTGGAGATAATTACAGGACAGTGTGCAGACGTATACAAAGAGATGTAGATAATTACTGGACCGTGTTTGGATTTATACAGAGAGATGGAGCTAATTACAGAACTGTGTTCGGATTGATACAGAGAGATGGGGAAAGTTACAGAACTGTGTGCGGATTTAGTTAGAGAGATGGAGATAATTACAGGACAGTGTGTGGGTTATACAAAGAGATTGGGATAATTACAGAGCAGTGTGCAGAATTATACAGAGAGATGGAGATAATTACAGGACCGTGTGCGGATATATACAGAGAGATGGAGATAATTACAGGACAGTGTGCGGTCTTATCTAGAGAGATGGAGATATATGCAAAACAGTGTGCGGATTTATAGAGAGAAATGGAGGTAATTATAGGACAGTGCGTGGATTTATACAGAGAGATGGAGATAATTACAGGACAGTGTTTGGATTTATACAGAGAGATGGAGATAATTACAGGACGGTGTGAGGATTTATACAGAGAGATTGGGATAATTCCAGGACCGTGTGCGGATTTAGACAAAGAGATGGGGATAATTACAGGACAGTAACGGATTTATAGAGAGAGATGGAGATAATTACAGGACAATGTGCGCATTTATACAGAGAGATGGGGATAATTACAGGACAGGAACGGATTTATACAGAGAGATGGCGATAATTACAGGACAATGTGCACATTTATACAGAGAGATGGGGATAATTACAGGACAGGAACGGATTTATACAGAGAGATGGAGATAATTACAGGACAGTGTGCTGATTTATACAGAGAAATGGGGATAATGACAGGACAGTATGCGAATTTATGCGAAGAGATGGGTATAATTACAGGACAGTGTGCTGATTTATACGGAGAGATGGGGATAATTATAGGACAGTGTGTGGACATATAAAGGGTGATGGAGATAATTACAGGATAATGTGGGGATTTATACAGAGAGATGGAGATAATTACAGGACAGTGTGCAGACGTATACAAAGAGATGTAGATAATTACTGGACCGTGTTTGGATTTATACAGAGAGATGGAGATAATTACAGGACTGTGTGCAGATTGATACAGAGAGATGGGGAAAGTTACAGAACTGTGTGCGGATTTAGACAGAGAGATGGAGATAATTACAGGACAGTGTTTGGGTTATACAAAGAGATTGGGATAATTACAGAGCAGTGTGCAGAATTATACAGAGAGATGTAGATAATTACAGGATCGTGTGCGGATATATACAGAGAGATGGAGATAATTACAGGACAGTGTGCGGACTTATCTAGAGAGATGGAGATATATGCAAAACAGTGTGTGGATTTATAGAGAGAAATGGAGATAATTATAGGACTGTGTGCGGACTTATACAGAGAGATGGAGATAATTACAGGACGGTGTGTGGATTTATACAGAGAGATTGGGATAATTACAGGACCGTGTGCGGATTTAGACAAAGAGATGGGGATAATTACAGGACAGTTTGCGGAAGAAGACAGAGAGATGGATAAAATTACAGGACAGTGTCTGGATGTATACAGAGAGATGGGGAAAATTACAGGACAGTGCGTGGATTTATACAGAGAGATTGGGATAATTCCAGGACCGTGTGCGGATTTAGACAAAGAGATGGGGATAATTACAGGACAGTTTGCGGAAGAAGACAGAGAGATGGATAAAATTACAGGACAGTGTCTGGATGTATACAGAGAGATGGGGAAAATTACAGGACAGTGCGCGGATTTATACAGAGAGATGGAGATAATTACAGAACAGTGTGCAGATTTGCACAGAGAGATGGAGGTAAATACAGGACAGTTTGTGGATTTATACAGAGAGATGCAGATAATAACATGACAGTGTGCAGATTTATACAGAGAGATGGGGTTAATATCAATGCAGTGTGCGGATTTATACAGAGAGATGTAGATAATTACAGGTTAGTGTGTGGATTTATAAAGATAGATGGGGATAATTACAGGACAAAGTGTGAATTTATACAGAGAGATGGGGATAATTACAGGACAGTAACGGATTTATACAGTGAGATGGCGATAATTACAGGACAATGTGCACATTTATACAGAGAGATGGGGATAATTACAGGACAGTAACAGATGTATACAGAGAGCTGGAGATAATTACAGGACAGTGTGCACATTTATACAGAGAGATGGGGATAATTACAGTACAGTATGCGAATTTATGCGAAGAGATGGGTATAAAGACAGGATAGTGTGCTGATTTATACAGAGAGATGGCGATAATTATAGGACAGTGTGTGGACATATACAGGGAGATGGAGATAATTACGGGATAATGTGGGGATTTATACAGAGAGATGGAGATAATTAAGGACAGTGTGAGGACATACACAGGGAGTTGGAGATAATTACAGGACAGTTTGCGGATTTAGACAGAGAGATGGAGATAATTACAGGACAGTGTGCAGACGTATACAAAGTGATGTAGATAATTACAGGACCGTGTTTGGATTTATACAGAGAGATGGACATAATTACAGGATAGTGTGCGGACATTTACAGGGGAGTTGGAGATAATAACAGGACAGTGTGCTGATTTATACGGAGAGATGGGGATAATTATAGGACAGTGTGTGGACATATAAAGGGAGATGGAGATAATTACAGGATAATGTGGGGATTTATACAGAGAGATGGAGATAATTACAGGACAGTGTGCGGATCTATACAGAGAGATGGAGATATTTACAGGACAGTGTGTGGATTTATACAGAGAGATGGAGATACTTACAGGACAGTGTGTGGCTTTATACAGAGAGATTGGGATAATTACAGGGCAGTGTGCGGACTTATACAGAGAGATGGAGATAATTACAGGACAGTGTGCGGATCTATACAGAGAGATGGAGATATTTACAGGACAGTGTTTGGATTTCGACAGAGAGATGGAGATAATTACAGGACAGTGTGCGGATTTATACAGAGATATGTGGATAATTACAGGACAGTGTGTCGATTTATACAGGGAGATGGAGATAATTACAGGACAGTGTATGGATTTATACAGAGAGATGGTGTTAATTATCGGACAGTGTGCGGATTTATACAGAGAGATGGAGATTATTACAGGACAGTGTGTGGATTTATACAGAGAGATTTGGAGAATTACAGAACTGTCTGTGGATTTATACAGAGAGATGTGGACAATTACAGGACAGTATGGGATTTATACAGAGAGATGGGAATAATTGCAGGACAGTGTGTGGACATGTACAGGGAGATGGAGATAATTACAGGATAGTGTGCGGATTTATACAGAGAGATGGAGTTAATTACAGGACAGTGTGTGGACATATACAGGGAGTTGGAGATAATTACAGGACTGTATGCGGACATATACAAAGAGATGTAGATAATTACTGGACTGTGTTTGGATTTATACAGAGTGATGGAGCTAATTACAGGACTGTGTTCGGATTGATACAAAGAGATTGGGATAATTACAGAGCTGTGTGCGGATTTAGACAGAGAGATGGAGATAATTACAGGACCGTGTGCGGATATATAGAGAGAGATGGAGATAATTACAGGACAGTGTGCGGACTTATCCAGAGAGATGGAGATATATGCAAAACAGTGTGCGGATTTATAGAGAGAAATGGAGATAATTACAGGACTGTGTGCGGACTTATACAGAGAGATGGAGATAATTACTGGACAGTGTTTGGATTTATACAGAGAGATTGGGATAATTCCAGGACCGTGTGCGGATTTAGACAAAGAGATGGGGATAATTACAGGACAGTTTGCGGAAGAAGACAGAGAGATGGATAAAATTACAGGACAGTGTCTGGATGTATACAGAGAGATGGGGAAAATTACAGGACAGTGCGTGGATTTATACAGAGAGATGGAGATAATTACCCAACCGTGTGCAGATTTACACAGAGAGATGGTTTTAAATACAGGACAGTGTGTGGATTTATACAGAGAGATGGGGTTAATATCAATGCAGTGTGCGGATTTATACAGAGCGATGTAGATAATTACAGGTTAGTGTGTGGATTTATAAAGATAGATGGGGATAATTACAGGACAATGTGTGAATTTATACAGAGAGATGGGGATAATTACAGGACAGTAACGGATTTATACAGTGAGATGGAGATAATTACAGGACAATGTTCACATTTACACAGAGAGATGGGATAATTACATGACAGTAACGGATTGATACAGAGAGAAGTAGATAATTACAGGACATTGTGTGAATTTATACAGAGAGATGGGGATAATTACAGGACAGGAACTGATTTATACAGAGAGATGGCGATAATTACAGGACAATGTGCACATTTATACAGAGAGATGGGGATAATTACAGGACAGTAATGGATTTATACAGAGAGCTGGAGATAATTACAGGACAGTGTGCTGATTTATACAGAGAAATGGGGATAATGACAGGACAGTATGCGAATTTATGCGAAGAGATGGGTATAATTACAGGAGAGTGTGCTGATGTATACGGAGGGATGGGGATAATTATAGGACAGTGTGTGGACATATAAAGGGAGATGGAGATAATTACAGGATAATGTGGGGATTTATACAGAGAGATGGAGATAATTACAGGACAGTGTGCGGACCTATACAAAGAGATGTAGATAATTACTGGACCGTGTTTGGATTTATACAGAGAGATGGAGATAATTACAGGACTGTGTGCAGATTGATACAGAGAGATGGGGAAAGTTACAGAACTGTGTGCGGATTTAGACAGAGAGATGGAGATAATTACAGGACAGTGTTTGGGTTATACAAAGAGATTGGGATAATTACAGAGCAGTGTGCAGAATTATACAAAGAGATGTAGATAATTACTGGACCGTGTTTGGATTTATACAGAGAGATGGAGATAATTACAGGACAGTGTGTGGATTTATAGAGAGAGATGTGGATAATTACAGGACAGTGTGCAGATTTATTCAGAGAGATGGGGTTAATATCAATGCAGTGTGCGGATTTATACAGAGAGATGTAGATAATTACAGGTTAGTGTGTGGATTTATAAAGATAGATGGGGATAATTACAGGACAATGTGTGAATTTATACAGAGAGATGGGGATAATTACAGGACAGTAACGGATTTATACAGAGAGCTGGAGATAATTACAGGACAATGTGCTGATTTATACAGAGAAATGGGGATAATTACAGGACAGTATGCGAATTTATGCGAAGAGATGGGTATAATTACAGGACAGTGTGCTGATGTATACGGAGGGATGGGGATAATTATAGGACAGTGTGTGGACATATAAAGGGAGATGGAGATAATTACAGGATAATGTGGGGATTTATACAGGGAGATGGAGATAATTACAGGACAGTGTGCAGACGTATACAAAGAGATGTAGATAATTACTGGACCGTGTTTGGATTTATACAGAGAGATGGAGATAATTACAGGACTGTGTTCGGATTGATACAGAGAGATGGGGAAAGTTACAGAACTGTGTGCGGATTTAGACAGAGAGATGGAGATAATTACAGGACAGTGTTTGGGTTATACAAAGAGATTGGGATAATTACAGAGCAGTGTGCAGAATTATACAGAGAGATGTAGATAATTACAGGATCGTGTGCGGATATATACAGAGAGATGGAGATAATTACAGGACAGTGTGCGGACTTATGTAGAGAGAACGAGATATATGCAAAACAGTGTGCGGATTTATAGAGAGAAATGGAGATAATTACAGGACTGTGTGCGGACTTATACAGAGAGATGGAGATAATTACAGGACGGTGTGTGGATTTATACAGAGAGATTGGGATAATTCCAGGACCGTGTGCGGATTTAGACAAAGAGATGGGGATAATTACAGGACAGTTTGCGGAAGAAGACAGAGAGATGGATAAAATTACAGGACAGTGTCTGGATGTATACAGAGAGATGGGGAAAATTACAGGACAGTGCGTGGATTTATACAGAGAGATGGAGATAATTACAGAACAGTGTGCGGATTTACACAGAGAGATGGAGGTAAATACAGGACAGTGTGTGGATTTATACAGAGAGATGTGGATAATTACATGACAGTGTGCAGATTTATTCAGAGAGATGGGGTTAATATCAATGCAGTGTGCGGATTTATACAGAGCGATGTAGATAATTACAGGGTAGTGTGTGGATTTACAAAGATAGATGGGGATAATTATAGGACAATGTGTGAATTTATACAGAGAGATGGGGATAATTACAGGACAGTAACGGATTTATACAGTGAGATGGAGGTAATTACAGGACAATGTGCACATGAAAACAGAGAGATGGGGATAATTACAGGACAGTAATGGATTTATACAGAGAGCTGGAGATAATTACAGGACAGTGTGCTGATTTATACAGAGAAATGGGGATAATTACAGGACAGTATGCGAATTTATGCGAAGAGATGGGTATAATGACAGGACAGTGTGCTGATGTAAACGGAGAGATGGGGATAATTATAGGACAGTGTGTGGACATATAAAGGGTGATGGAGATAATTACAAGATAATGTGGGGATTTATACAGGGAGATGGAGATAATTACAGGACAGTGTGCAGACGTATACAAAGAGATGTAGATAATTACTGGACCGTGTTTGGATTTATACAGAGAGATGGAGATAATTACAGGACTGTGTGCAGATTGATACAGAGAAATGGGGAAAGTTACAGAACTGTGTGCGGATTTAGACAGAGAGATGGAGATAATTACAGGACAGTGTTTGGGTTATACAAAGAGATTGGGATAATTACAGAGCAGTGTGCAGAATTATACAGAGAGATGTAGATAATTACAGGATCGTGTGCGGATATATACAGAGAGATGGAGATAATTACAGGACTGTGTGCGGTCTTATCTAGAGAGATGGAGATATATGCAAAACAGTGTGCGGATTTATAGAGAGAAATGGAGATAATTATAGAACTGTGTGCGGACTTATACAGAGAGATGGAGATAATTACAGGACGGTTTGTGGATTTATACAGAGAGATTGGGATAATTCCAGGACCGTGTGCGGATTTAGACAAAGAGATGGGGATAATTACAGGACAGTTTGCGGAAGAAGACAGAGAGATGGATAAAATTACAGGACAGTGTCTGGATGTATACAGAGAGATGGGGAAAATTACTGGACAGTGTGCAGATTTATACAGAGAGATGGAGATAATTACAGAACAGTATGCAGATTTATACAGGGAGATGGGGTTAATATCAATGCAGTGTGCGAAATTATACAGAGAGATGTAGATAATTACAGGTTAGTGTGTGTATTTATACAAATAGATGGGGATAATTACAGGACAGTTTGCGGAATTATACAGAGAGCTGGAGATAATTACAGGAAAGTGTGCTGATTTATACGGAGAAATGGAGATAATTACAGGACAGTGTGTGGACATGTGCAGGGAGATGGAGATAATTACAGGACAGTGTGCGGACTTATCTAGAGAGATGGAGATATATGCAAAACAGTGTGCGGATTTATAGAGAGAAATGGAGATAATTACAGGACTGTGTGCGGACTTATACAGAGAGATGGAGATAATTACAGCACGGTGTGAGGATTTATACAGAGAGATTGGGATAATTCCAGGACCGTGTGCTGATTTAGACAAAGAGATGGGGATAATTACAGGACAGTTTGCGGAAGAAGACAGAGAGATGGATAAAATTACAGGACAGTGTCTGGATGTATACAGAGAGATGGGGAAAATTACAGGTCAGTGCGTGGATTTATACAGAGAGATGGAGATAATTACAGAACAGTGTGCAGATTTCCACAGAGAGATGGAGGTAAATACAGGACTGTGTGTGGATTTATAGAGAGAGATGTGGATAATTACAGGTTAGTGTGTGGATTTATAAAGATAGATGGGGATAATTACAGGACAATGAGTGAATTTATACAGAGAGATGGGGATAATTACAGGACAGTAACGGATTTATACAGTGAGATGGAGATAATTACAGGACAATGTTCACATTTATACAGAGAGATGGAGATAATTACAGGACAATGTGCGCATTTATACAGAGAGATGGGGATAATTACAGGACAGGAACGGATTTATACAGAGAGATGGCGATAATTACAGGACAATGTGCACATTTATACAGAGAGATGGGGATAATTACAGGACAGTAATGGAATTATACAGAGAGCTGGAGATAATTACAGGACAGTGTGCTGATTTATACAGAGAAATGGGGATAATTACAGGACAGTATGCAAATTTATGCAAAGAGATGGGTATAATTACAGGACAGTGTGCTGATTTATACGGAGAGATGGGGATAATTATAGGACAGTGTGTGGACATATAAAGGGAGATGGAGATAATTACAGGATAATGTGGGGATTTATACAGAGAGATGGAGATAATTACAGGACTGTGTGCAGATTGATACAGAGAGATGGGGTAAGTTACAGAACTGTGTGCTGATTTAGACAGAGAGATGGAGATAATTACAGGACAGTATTTGGGTTATACAAAGAGATTGGGATAATTATAGAGCAGTGTGCAGAATTATACAGAGAAATGGAAATAATTACAGGACAGTGTGCGGACTTATCTAGAGAGATGGAGATATATACAAAACAGTGTGCGGATTTATACAGAGAAATGGAGATAATTACAGGACTGTGTGTGGACTTATACAGAGAGATGGAGATAATTACTGGACAGTGTTTGGATTTATACAGAGAGATGGAGATGATTACAGGACGGTGTGCGGATTTATACAGAGAGATTGGGATAATTACAGGACAGTAACGGATATATACAGAGAGATGGAGATAATTACAGGACAGTGTGCGGACTTATCTAGAGAGATGGAGATATATGCAAAACAGTCTGCGGATTTATAGAGAGAAATGGAGATAATTACAGGACTGTGTGTGGACTTATACAGAGAGATGGAGATAATTACTGGACAGTGTTTGGATTTATACAGAGAGATGGAGATGATTACAGGACCGTGTGCGGATTTAGACAATGAGATGGGGAGAATCACAGGACAGTATGGGATTTACACAAAGAGATGGAGAAAATTACAGGACGGTGTCTGGATGTATACAGAGAGATGGGGAAAATTACAGGACAGTGCGCAGATTTATACAGAGAGATGGGGATAATTACAGGACAGTGCGCAGATTTACACAGAGAGATGGAGATAATTCCAGGACAGTGTGTGGATTTATACAGAGATATTAGGATAATTACAGGACAGTGTGCAGATTTATACAGAGAGATGGGGTTAATATCAATATTGTGTGCGGATTTATACAGAGAGATGTAGATAATTACAGGTTAGTGTGTGGATTTATACAGATAGATGGGGATAATTACAGGACAATAATGGATTTATACAGTGAGATGGAGATAATTACAGGACAATGTTCACATTTACACAGAAAGATGGGATAATTACAGGACAGTAACGGATTTATAGAGAGAGATGGAGATAATTACAGGACAATGTGCACATTTTTGTAGAGAGATGGGGATAATTACAGGACAGGAACGGATTTATACAGAGAGATGGAGATAATTACAGGACAATGTGCGGATTTATGTAGAGAGATGGGGATAATTACAGGACAGGAACGGATTTATACAGAGAGATGGAGATAATTACAGGACAATGTGCGGATTTATACAGAGAGATTGGGCTAATTCCAGGACCGTGTGCGGATTTAGACAAAGAGATGGGGATAATTACAGGACAGTTTGCGGAAGAAGACAGAGAGATGGATAAAATTACAGGACAGTGTCTGGATGTATACAGAGCGATGGGGAAAATTACTGGACAGTGCGCGGATTTATACAGAGAGATAGAGATAATTACAGAACAGTGTGCGGATTTACACAGAGAGATGGAGGTAAATACAGGACAGTGTGTGGATTTAGACAGAGAGATGTGGATAATTACAGGACAGTGTGCAGATTTATACAGAGAGATGGGGTTAATATCAATGCAGTGTGCGGATTTATACAGAGAGATGTAGATAATTACATGTTAGTGTGTGGATTTATACAGATAGATGCAGATAATTACAGGAGAATGTGTGAATTTATACAGAGAGATGGGGATAATTACAGGACAGTAACAGATTTATGCAGTGAGATGGCGATAATTACAGGACAATGTGCACATTTATACAGAGAGATGGGGATAATTACAGGACAGTAACAGATGTATGCAGAGAGCTGGAGATAATTACAGGACAGTGTGCTGATTTATACAGAGAAATGGGGATAATTACAGGACAGTATGCGAATTTATGCGGAGAGATGGGTATAATGACAGGACAGTGTGCTGATTTATACAGAGAGATGGAGATAATTATAGGACAGTGTGTGGACATATACAGGGAGATGGAGATAATTACGGGATAATGTGGGGATTTATACAGAGAGATGGAGATAATTAAGGACAGTGTGCGGACATACATAGGGAGTTGCAGATAATTACAGGACAGTGTGCGGATGTATACAAAGTGATGTAGATAATTACAGGACCGTGTTTGGATTTATACAGAGAGATGGAGATAATTACAGGACTGTGTGCAGATTGATTCAGAGATATGGGGAAAGTTACAGAACTGTGTGCGGATTTAGACAGAGAGCTGGAGATAATTACAGGACAGTGTGCTGATTTATGCAGAGAAATGGGGATAATTACAGGACAGTATGCGAATTTATGCGAAGAGATGGGTATAATTACAGGACAGTGTGCTGATGTATACGGAGGGATGGGGATAATTATAGGACAGTGTGTGGACATATAAAGGGAGATGGAGATAATTACAGGATAATGTGGGGATTTATACAGAGAGATGGAGATAATTACAGGACAGTGTGCAGACGTATACAAAGAGATGTAGATAATTACTGGACCGTGTTTGGATTTATACAGAGAGATGGAGATAATTACAGGACTGTGTGCAGATTGATACAGAGAGATGGGGAAAGTTACAGAACTGTGTGCGGATTTAGACAGAGAGATGGAGATAATTACAGGACAGTGTGTGGATTATACAAAGAGATTGGGATAATTACAGAGCAGTGTGCAGAATTATACAGAGAGATGGAGACAATTACAGGACTGTGTGCAGATTGATACAGAGAGATGGAGATAATTACAGGACAGTGTGTGGAATTATACAGAGAGCTGGAGATAATTACAGGACAGTGTGCTGAATTATACAGAGAGATGGAGATAATTACAGGACAGTATGCGAATTTATATGGAGAGATGGGGATAATTACAGGACAGTGTACGGATTTATACAGAGAGATGGGGATAATTACAGGACACTGTGTGGATTTATACAGAGAGATGGGGATAATTACAGGACAGAGTGTGGATTTATGCAGAGAGATGCGGATAATTGCAGGACAGTGTGCGGATTTATACAGAGAGATGGGGATAATATCAATGCAGTGTGCGAATATATACACAGAGATGTATATAATTACAGGACTGTGTGCGGATTTATACAGAGAGATGGAGATAATTACAGGATAGTGTGTGGATTTATATAGGGAGATGTGGATAATTACAGGACAGTGTGCAGATTTATACAGAGAGATGTGGACAATTACAGGACAGTATGGGATTTATACGGAGAGATGGGAATAATTGCAGGACAGTGTGCGGAATTATACAGAGAGCTGGAGATAATTACAGGACAGTGTGCAGATTTTTCGGAGAGATGGGGATAATTACTGGAGAGTGTCTGAACTTTTACAGAGAGATGGAGATAATTACAGGACAGTGTGCGGAATAATGCAGAAAAATGGAGATAATTACAGGACAGCGTGTGGATTTATATAGAGAGATGCGGATAATTACAGGACAGTGTGCAGATTTATACAGAGAGATGATATAATTACAGGACAGCGTGTGGATTTATATAGAGTGATGGGGTTAATATCAATGCAGTGTGCGGATTTATACAGAGCGATGTAGATAATTACAGGTTAGTGTGTGGATTTATACAGATAGATGGGGATAATTACAGGACAATGTGTGAATTTATACAGAGAGGTGGGGATAATTACAGGACAGTAACAGATTTATACAGTGAGATGGAGATAATTACAGGACAATGTGCGCATTTATACAGAGAGATGGGATAATTACAGGACAGTAACGGATTTATAGAGAGAGATGGAGATAATTACAGGACAATGTGCGCATTTATACAGAGAGATGGGATAATTACAGGACAGTAACGGATTTATACAGAGAGATGGAGATAATTACAGTAAAATGTGCGCATTTATACAGAGAGATGGGGATAATTACAGGACAGTAATGGATTTATACAGAGAGCTGGAGATAATTACAGGACAGTGTGCTGACTTATACAGAGAAATGGGGATAATTACAGGACAGTATGCGAATTTATGCGGAGAGATGGGTATAATTACAGGACAGTGTGCAGATTTATACAGAGAGATGGGGATAATTACAGGACAGTGTGTGGACATATACAGGGAGATGGAGATAATTACAGGACAGTGTGGGGATTTATACAGAGAGATGGGGATAATTACAGGACTGTGTGTGGAATTATACAGAGACCTGGAGATAATTACAGGACAGTATGCGAATTTATACGGAGAGATGGGGATAATTACAGGACAATGTGCGCATTTATACAGAGAGATGGGGATAATTACAGGACAGTGTGTGGACATATACAGGGAGATGGAGATAATTACAGGACAATGTGCGCATTTATACAGAGAGATGGGGATAATTACAGGACAGGAACGGATTTATACAGAGAGCTGGAGATAATTACAGGACAATGTGCACATGAAAACAGAGAGATGGGGATAATTACAGGACAGTAATGGATTTATACAGAGAGCTGGAGATAATTACAGGACAATGTGCGCATTTATACAGAGAAATGGGGATAATTACAGGACAGTACGCAAATTTATGCGGAGAGATGGGTATAATTACAGGACAGTGTGCAGATTTATACAGGGAGATGGGGATAATTACAGGACTGTGTGTGGAATTATACAGGGAGATGGGGATAATTACAGGACAGTGTGCTGAATTATACAGAGAGATGGAGATAATTACAGGACAGTATGCGAATTTATACGGAGAGATGGGGATAATTACAGGACAGTGTACGGATTTATACAGAGAGATGGGGATAATTACAGGACACTGTGTGGATTTATACAGAGAGATGGGGATAATTACAGGACAGAGTGTGGATTCATGCAGAGAGATGGGGAAAGTTACAGGACAGTGCGCGGATTTATACAGAGATATGGGGATAATTACAGGACAGTGTGTCGATTTATACAGGGAGATGGAGATAATTACAGGACTGTTTATGGATTAATACAGAGAGATGGAGATAATTACAGGACAGTGTGTGGATTTATACAGAGAGATTGGGATAATTACAGAACAGTGTGCGGATTTAAACAGAGAGATGGGGTTAATATCAATGCAGTGTGCGGATTTATACAGAGCGATGTAGATAATTACAGGTTAGTGTGTGGATTTATAAAGATAGATGGGGATAATTACAGGACAATGTGTGAATTTATACAGAGAGATGGGGATAATTACAGGACAGTGTGTGAATTTATACAGAGAGGTGGAGATAATTACAGGACAGTGTGGGGATTTATACAGAGAGATGGGGATAATTACAGGACAGTGTGTGGAATTATACAGAGAGCTGGAGATAATTACCTGACAGTATGCAAATTTATATGGAGAGATGGGGATAATTACAGGACAGTGTGTGGACATATACAGGGAGATGGAGATAATTACAGGACAGTGTGGGGATTTATACAGAGAGATGGAGATAATTAAAGGACAGTGTACGGACATATACAGGGAGTTGGAGATAATCACAGGACAGTGTGCGGATGTATACAGAGTGATGTAGATAATTACAGGACCGTGTTTGGATTTATACAGAGAGATGGAGATAATTACAGGATAGTGTGCGGACATTTACAGGGAGTTGGAGATAATTACAGGGCAGTGTGCAGACGTATACAAAGTGATGTAGATAATTACAGGTCCGTGTTTGAATTTATACAGAGAGATGGAGATAATTACAGGACTGTGTGCGGATTGATACAGAGAGATGGGGAAAGTTACAGAACTGTGTGCGGATTTAGACAGAGAGATGGAGATAATTACAGGACAGTGCTTTGATTATACAAAGAGATTGGGATAATTACAGAGCAGTGAGCAGAATTATACAGAGAGATGTAGATAATTACAGGACCTTGTGCGGATATATACAGAGAGATAGAGATTATTACAGGACAGTGTGCGGACTTATTTAGAGAGATGGAGATATACGCAAAACAGCGTGTGGATTTATAGAGAGAAATGGAGATAATTACAGGGCTGTGTGCGGACTTATACAGAGAGATGGAGATAATTACAGGACCGTGTGCGGATATATACAGAGAGATAGAGATTATTACAGGACAGTGTGCGGACTTATCTAGAGAGATGGAGATATATGCAAAACAGTGTGCAGGCTTATACAGAGAGATGGAGATAATTACAGAACAGTGTTTGGATTTATACAGAGAGAGATGGAGATAATTACAGGACGGTGTGCGGATTTAGACAATGAGATGGAGGTAATGACAGGACAGTGTGTGGATTTATACAGAGAGATGCAGATAATTACAGGACAGTGTGCAGATTTATACAGAGAGATGGGGTTAATATCAATGCAGTGTGCGGATTTATACAGAGAGATGTAGATAATTACAGGCTGGTGTGTGGATTTATACAGAGATATGGGGATAATTACAGGACAGTAACGGATTTATACAGTGAGATGGAGATAATTACAGGACAATGTGCGCATTTACACAGAGAGATGGGGATAATTACAGGACAGTAACGGATTTATACAGAGAGATGGAGATAATTACAGGACAATGTGCAGATTTATACAGAGAGATGGAGATAATTACAGGACTGTGTGCAGATTTATACAGAGAGATGGAGATAATTACAGGACAGTGTGCAGATTTATCTAGAGAGATGGAGATAATTCCAGGACAGTGTGCGGATGTATAGTGAGTAATGGGGATAATTACAGGATAGCGTGGAGATTTATACAGAGAGATGGAGATAATTACAGGATAGTGTGGGGATTTATACAGAAAGATGGAGATCATTGACTGACAGTGTGTGGATTTATACAGAGAGGTGGAGATAATTCCAGGACAGTGTGCGGACATATACAGGGAGATGGAGATAGTTACAGGGCAATTTTTGGATTTATACAGACAGATGGGGATAATTCCAGGACACTGTGCGTATTGATACAGAGAGATGGTGAAAATTACAGGTCAGTGTGCGGATTGAAACAGAGAGATGGGGATAATTACAGGACCGTGTACGGATTTATTTAGACAGTTGGAGGTAATTACAGGACAGTGTGCGGATTTTTCCAGAGAGATGGGGATAATTACAGGACCGTGTACGGATTTATTTAGACAGTTGGAGGTAATTACAGGACAGTGTGCAGATTTATACAGAGAGATGGAGATAGTTACAGAACAGTGTGAAATTTATACAGAGAGATGGAGATAATTATAGGACAGTGTGCGGATATATACAGGGAGATGGAGATAGTTACAGGACAATTTTTGGATTTATACAGACAGATGGGGATAATTCCAGGACAGTGTGCGGATTGAAACAGAGAGATGGGGATAATTACAGGACCGTGTACGGATTTATTTAGACAGTTGGAGGTAATTACAGGACAGTGTGCGGATTTATACAGAGAGATGGAGATATTTACAGAACAGTGTGTGGATTTATACAGAGAGATGGAGATATTTACAGAACAGTGTGAAATTTATACAGAGAGATGGAGATAATTATAGGACAGTGTGTTGATTTATACAGGGAGATGGAGATATTTACAGGGCAGTATGTGGATTTATACGGAGAGATGGAGATAATTACAGGACAGTGTGCGGATTTATACAGAGATATGGGGATAATTACAGGACAGTGTGGAATTTATACAGGGAGATGGAGATGATGACAGAAACGTGTGCAGATTTATACAGGGAGATGGAGATAATTACAGGACAGTAGGCGGATGTATATGGAGGGATTGAGATAATTACAGGACAGAGTGTGGATTGATACAGAGGGATCGGGAAAATTACAGGACAGTATGCAGATTTATACAGAGATACGGGGATAATTACAGGACCATGTACGGATTTATTCAGACAGGTGGAGGTAATTACAGGACAGTGCGGAATTATACAGAGAGATGGAGATAATTTCAGGACAGTGTGCTGATTTATACAGAGAAATGGGGATAATTACAGGACTGTGGTGGGATTTATACAGGGAGATGAAGATAATTACAGGAAAGTGTGTGGATTTGTACAGGGAGATGGAGATAATTACAAGCCAGTGTGCGGATTTATACAGTGAGATGGAGATAATTATAGGACAGTGTGTTGATTTATACAGGGAGATGGAGATATTTACAGGGCAGTATGTGGATTTATACAGAGAGATGGAGATAATTACAGGACAGTGTGCGGATGTATACAGAGGGATGGGGATAATTACAGGACTGGGCATGGACTTATACAGTGAGATGCGGATTATTACAGGACAGTGTGTGGATTTATACAGAGAGACGCAGATTATTACAGGACAGTGTGCCAATTTATACAGAGAGATGGGGATAATTACAGGACAGTGTGCGGATTGATATAGAGAGTTGGGGATAATTACAGGACAGTGGTGGGATTTATACAGGGAGATGGAGATAATTACAGCACAGTGTGTGGATTTATACAGAGAGATGGAGATAATTACAGGACAGTGCGCGGATTTATGCAGAGGGATGGAGATAATTACAGGACAGTATGTGGATTTATACAGAGAGATGGAGAAAATTACAGCACAGTGTGTGGATTTATACAGAGAGATGGAGATAATTGCAGGACAGTGTGTGGATTTATACAGAGAGATGGAGATAATTACAGGACAGTGTGTGAAATTTATACAGGGAGATGGAGATATTTACAGGACAGTGTGTGGATGTATACTGGGAGATGGAGATAATTACAGGACAGTGTGCGGATTTATGCAGAGATATTGAGATACTTACAGTACAATGTGTGGATTGATATAGAGAGAGATGGGGAAAATTACAAGACAGTGTGCAGATTTATACAGGGAGATGGGGATAATTACGGGAAAGTGTGCGAATTCATACCGTAAGATGGAGATAGTTACAGGACAGTGTGCGGATTGATACAGAGAGATAGTGATAATCACAGGACCGTGTACAGATTTATTTAGACAGTTGGAGGTAATTACAGGACAGTGTGGAATTATTCAGAGAGATGGGGATAATTACAGGACAGTGTGTGGAATTATACATAGAGACGGAGATAATTACAGGAAAGTGTGTGGATTTATACAGAGAGATGGGGATAATTACAGGACAGTGGTGGGATTTATACAGAGAGATGGAGATAATTACAGGACAGTGTGTGGAATTATACATAGAGACGGAGATAATTACAGGAAAGTGTGTGGATTTATACAGAGAGATGGGGATAATTACAGGACAGTGGTGGGATTTATACAGGGAGATGGAGATAATTACAGCACAGTGTGTGGATTTATACAGAGAGATGGAGATAATTACAGGACAGTGTGTGGATTTATACAGAGAGATGGAGATAATTACAGGACAGTGTGCGAATTAATGCAGAGAGATGGAGACAATTACAGGACAGTGCACAGACTTATGCAGAGAGATGGAGATAAATACAGGACAGTGTTCAGATTTATACAAGGAGATGGATAATTACAGAAAAGTGTGTGGATTTGTACACGGAGATGGAGATAATTACAGGGCAGTACATAGATTTATACAGAGAGCTGGAGATTATTACAGGACAGTAGGTGGATGTATACAGAGGGATTGATATAATTACAGGACAGTGCGGAATTATACAGAGAGATGGAGATAATTACAGGACTGTGTTGGGATTTATACAGGGAGATGTAGATAATTACAGGACAGTGTGTGGATTTGTACAGGGAGATGGAGATAATTACAGGGCAGTATATAGATTTATACAGAGAGCTGGAGATTATTACAGGACAGTAGGTGGATGTATACAGAGGGATTGATATAATTACAGGACAGTGTGTGAATTTATACAGAGAAATGGAGATAATTACAGGACTGTGTTGGGATTTATACAGGGAGATGTAGATAATTACAGGACAGTGTGTGGATTTGTACAGGGAGACGGAGATAATTACAGGGCAGTTTGCGGATATATACAGAGGGATGGGAATAGTTACAGGACAGGGCATGGACTTATACAGTGAGATGCAGATTATTACAGAACCGTGTGTGGATTTATACAGAGAGATGCAGATTATTACAGGACAGTGTGCCAATTTATACAGAGAGTTGGGGATAATTAGTGGACAGTATGCGGACTGACATAGAGATTTGGGGAAAATTACAGGACTGTGTGCAGATTTATATCGAGAGATGGAGATAATTACGGGAAAGTGTGCAAATTCATACCCTGACATGGAGATAGTTATAGGACAGGGTGCAGATTTATACAGAGGGATGTGGATAATAACAGGACAGTATGGGACTTATACAGAGATTGGGATAATTACAGGACAGTGTGCAAATTTATCCAGATTGTTGGAGATAATTACAGGACAGTATGCGGACGTATACAAAGAGATGTAGATAATTACTGGACCGTGTTTGGATTTATACAGAGAGATGGGGATAATTACAGGACTGTGTTCGGATTGATACAGAGAGATGGGGAAAAGTTACAGGACAGTGTGCGGATTTATACAGAGAGATGGAGATAATTACAGGACTGTGTGCGGACTTATACAGAGAGATGGAGATAATTACTGGACAGTGTTTGGATTTATACAGAGAGATGGAGATAATTACAGGACGGTGTGCTGATTTATACAGAGAAATTGGGATAATTCCAGGATCTTGTGCGGATTTAGACTATGAGATGGGGAGAATTACAGGACAGTATGGGATTTACACAAAGAGATTGGGAAAATTACAGGACAGTTTGCGAAAGAAGACAGAGAAATGGAGAAAATTACAGGACGGTGTCTGAATGTATACAGAGAGATAGGGAAAACTACAGGACAGTGCGCGGATTTATACAGAGATATGGGAATAATTACAGGACAGTGTGCGGATTTACACAGAGAGATGGGGATAAGGACAGGACAGCGTGTAGATTTATACAGAGAGATGGAGATAATTCCAGGACAGTGTGTGGATGTATACAGAGAGATAGAGATAATTACAGAACAGTGTGTGGATGTATACAGAGAGATGGAGGTAAATACAGGACAGTGTGTGGATTTAGACAGAGAGATGGGGTTAATATCAATGCAGTGTGCGGATTTATACAGAGAGATGTAGATAATTACAGGTTAGTGTGTGGATTTATACAGATAGATGCAGATAATTACAGGAGAATGTGTGAATTTATACAGAGAGATGGGGATAATTACAGGACAGTAACGGATTTATACAGTGAGATGGAGATAATTACAGGACAATGTGCACATTTACACAGAGAGATGGGATAATTACAGGACAGTAACGGATTTATAGAGAGAGATGGAGATAATTACAGGACAATGTGCGCATTTATACAGAGAGATGGGGATAATTACAGGACAGGAACGGATTTATACAGAGAGATGGAGATAATTACAGGAAAATGTGCGCATTTATGCAGAGAGATGGGGATAATTACAGGACACTCTGTGGACATATACAAGGAGATGGCGATAATTACAGGACAGTGTGGGGATTTATACAGAGAGATGGAGATAATTACAGGACAGTGTACGGACATACACAGGGAGTTGGAGATAATTACAGGACAGTTTGCGGATGTATACAAAGTGATGTAGATAATTACAGATCCGTGTTTGGATTTATACAGAGAGATGGAGATAATTACAGGACAGTGTGCGGATTGATACAGAGAGATGGAGAAAGTTACACGACAGTGTGCGGATTTATACAGAGAATTGGAGATAATTACAGGACAGTGTTTGGATTATACAGAGAGATTGGGATAATTACAGAGCAGTGTGCAGAATTATACAGATAGATATAGATAATTACAGGACAGTGTGCGGATATATACAGAGAGATGGAGATAGTTACAGGACAGTGTGCGGACTTATACAGACAGATGGAGATATATACAAAACAGTGTTTGGATTTATACAGAGAAATGGAGATAATTACAGGACAGTGTGCGGATTTATCCAGAGAGATGGAGATAATTCCAGGACAGTGTGCGGATGTATAGTGAGTAATGGGGATAATTACAGGACAGTGTGTGGATTTATACAGGGAGATGGAGATAGTTACAGACAATTTTTGGATTTATACAGACAGATGGAGATAATTCCAGGACAGTGTGCGTATTGATACAGAGAGATGGGGATAATTACAGGACCGTGTACGGATTTATTTAGACAGTTGGAGGTAATTACAGGACACTGTGTGGATTTATACAGAGAGATTGGGATAATTACAGGACAGTGTGAAATTTATACAGCGAGATGGAGATAATTATAGGACAGTGTGCGGTTTTATACAGGGAGATGGAGATAATTACAGGACAGTGTGCGGATTTATACAGAGAGATGGAGATAATTACAGGACAGTGATGGGATTTATACAGAGAGATGGAGATAATTACAGGACAGTGTGTGGATTTATTCAGAGAGATGGAGATAATGACATAAACGTGTGCAGATTTATACAGGGAGATGGAGATAATTACAGGACAGTTGGCGGATGTATACGGAGGGATTGAAATAATTACAGGACAGAGTGTGGATTGATACAGAGGGATGGGGAAAATTACAGGACAGTATGCAGATTTATACAGAGATACAGGGATAATTACAGGACCATGTACGGATTTATTCAGACAGGTGGAGGTAATTACAGGACAGTGCGGAATTATACAGAGAGATGGAGATAATTACAGGACAGTGTTGGGATTTATACAGGGAGATGGAGATAATTACAGGACAGTGTGCTGATTTATACAATGAGTTAGGGATAATTACAGGACAGTCTGAGATTTACCCAAAGCGATTGGGATAATTACAGGACAGTGTGGGGAGTTATACAGAGCGATGTTGATAATTACAGGACAGTATGGGATTTATACAGAGAGATTGGGATAATTACAGGACATTATGCTGATTTATACAATGAGTTAGGGATAATTACAGGACAGTCTGAGATTTACCCAAAGCGATTGGGATAATTACAGGACAGTGTGGGGAGTTATACAGAGCGATGTTGATAATTACAGGACAGTATGGGATTTATACAGAGAGATTAGGATAATTACAGGACAGTATGCTGATTTATACAATGAGTTAGGGATAATTACAGGACAGTCTGAGATTTACCCAAAGTGATTGGGATAATTACAGGACAGTGTGGGGAGTTATACAGAGCGATTTTGATAATTACAGGACAGTATGGGATTTATACAGAGAGATTAGGATAATTACAGGACAGTGTGCGGACTTATACAGAAAGATGTAGACAACTACAGGACAGTGTTCTGATTTATACAGAGAGATGGAGATCATTACAGGACGGTGTGCGGATGTATACAGAGGGATGGGGATAAGTACAGGACAGGGCATGGACTTATACAGTGAGAAGCGGATTATTACAGGACAGTGTGTGGATTTATACAGAGAGACGCAGATTATTACAGGACAGTGTGCCGATTTATACAGAGAGATGGGGATAATTACAGGACAGTGTGCGGATTGATATAGAGAGTTGGGGATAATTACAGGACAGTGTGCAGATTTATACCGAGAGATGGGGTTAATTACAGGACAGTGTGCGGATTTATACAGAGAGTTGGGGATAACTAGAGCACATTGTGCGGATTTTTACAGACAGAGCGAGATAATTACAGGACAGTGTGTGGATTCATACAGAGAGATGGAGATAATTACAGGACAGTGTGCGGATTGATACAGAGAGATGGGGAAAGTTACAGGACAGTGTGCGGATCTATACAGAGTATTGGACATAATTACAGGGCAGTGTTTGGATTATACAGAGAGATTGGGATAATTACAGACCAGTGTGCAGAATGATACAGATAGATATAGATAATTACAGGACAGTATGTGTATTTATACAGAGAGATGGAGATAATTACAGGACGTTGTTGGGATTTATACAGGGAGATGGAGATAATTACAGGACAGTGTGCGGATTTATACAGAGAGATGGAGATAATTACAGGACAGCGTGTGGATTTATACAGGGAGATAGAGATAATTACAGAACTGTGTGAAATTTATACAGCGAGATGGAGATAATTATAGGACAGTGTGTGGATTTATCCAGAGAGGTGGAGATAATTACTGGACAATGTGGGGTTTTATACAGAGAGATGGACATAATTACAGGACAGTGTGCAGATTTATACAGAGAGATGGCAATAATTACAGGACAGTGGTGGGATTTATACAGAGAGATGGCAATAATTACAGGACAGTGTGTGGATTTATACAGAGAGATGGAGATAATTACAGGACAGTGTGCAGATTTATACAGAGAGATGGAGATAATTACAGGACAGTGTGCAGATTTATACAGAGAGATGGCAATAATTACAGGACAGTGTGTGGATTTATACAGAGAGATGTAGATAATTACAGGACAGTGTGGGGATTTATACAGGGAGATGGAGATAATTGCAGGACAGTGGTGGGATTTATACAGGGAGATGGAGATAATTACAGGACCGTGTACAGATTTATTTAGACAGTTGGAGGTAATTACAGGACAGTGCGGAATTATACAGAGAGATGGGGATAATTACAGGACAGTGTGCGGAATTATACATAGAGACGGAGATAATTACAGGAAAGTGTGCGGATTTATACAGAGAGATGGGGATAATCACAGGAAAGTGTGCGGATTTATACAGAGAGATGGAGATAATTACAGGACAGTCGTGGGATTTATGCAGGGAGATGGAGATAATTACAGCACAGTGTGTGGATTTATACAGGGAGATGGAGACAATTACAGGACAGTGTGCGAATTAATGCAGAGAGATGGAGATAATTACAGGACAGTGTACGGATTTATACAGAGAGATGGATAATTAAAGAAAAGTTTGTGGATTTATACAGGGAGATGGAGATAATTACAGGGCAGTATATAGATTTATACAGAGAGCTGGAGATTATTACAGGACAGTAGGCGGATGTATACAGAGGAATTGATATAATTACAGGACAGTGCGGAATTATACAGAGAGATGGAGATAATTTCAGAACAGTGTGGGGATTTATCCAGAGAGATGGAGATAATTACAAGACAGTGTTGGGATGTATACAGGGAGATGTAGATAATTACAGGACAGTGTGTGGATTTGTACAGGGAGATGGAGATAATTACAGGGCAGTTTGCGGATATATACAGAGGGATGGGAATAGTTACAGGACAGGGCATGGACTTATACAGTGAGATGCGGATTATTACAGAACCGTGTGTGGATTTATATAGAGAGATGCAGATTATTACAGGACAGTGTGCCAATTTATACAGAGAGATGGGGATAATTACAGGACAGTGTGCGGATTGATAAAGAGAGTTGGGGAAAATTACAGGACTGTGTGCAGATTTATATCGAGAGATGGAGATAATTACGGGAAAGTGTGCGAATTCATACCCTGACATGGAGATAGTTAAAGGACAGTGTGCAGATTTATACAGAGGGATGTGGATAATAACAGGACAGTATGGGACTTATACAGAGAGATTGGGATTATTACAGGACAGTGTGCAAATTTATACAGATTGTTGGAGATAATAACAGGACAGTGAGCTGATGTTTACCGAGAGATGGGGTTAATTACAGGACAGTGTGCGGATTTATACAGGGAGCTGGGGATAATTACAGGACAGTGTGCGGATTTTTACAGACATAGTGAGATATTTACAGGACAGTGTGCGGATTTATTCTGGGAGATGGAGATAACTACACGACAGTGTGCAGATTTATACAGAGAGATGGAGATAATTACAGGACAGTGTGGGGATTTATACAGAGAGATGGGGATAATTACAGGACAGTGTGGGGATTTATACAGAGAGATGGAGATAATTACAGGGCAGTGTGGGGATTTAGCCAGAGAGATGGAGATAATTACAGGACAGTGTGGGGATTTATACAGAGAGATGGGGATAATTACAGGACGGTGTACAGATTTATTTGGGCAGTTGGAGGTAATTACAGGACAGTGCAGAATTTTACAGAGAGATGGGGATAATTACAGGACAGTGTGGGGATTTATACAGAGAGATGGAGATAATTACAGGACAGTGTGGGGATTTAGCCAGAGAGATGGAGATAATTACAGGACAGTGTGGGGATTTATACAGAGAGATGGGGATAATTACAGGACAGTGTGGGGATTTAGCCAGAGAGATGGAGATAATTACAGGACAGTGTGCAGATTTATACAGAGAGATGGGGATAATTACAGGACAGTGTGCGGATTGAAACAGAGAGATGGGGATAATTACAGGACAGTGTGCGGATTGAAACAGAGAGATGGGGATAATTACAGGACCATGTACGGATTTATTTAGACAGTTGGAGGTAATTACGGGACAGTGTGGAATTATGCAGAGAGATGGGGATAATTACAGGACAATGTGTGAATTTATACAGAGAGATGGAGATAATTACAGGACAGTGTGTGGATTTATACAGAGAGATGGAGATAATTACAGGACAGTGTGCAGATTTATACAGAGAGATGGGCATAACTACAGGACAGTGTGTGGATCCATCCAGGGAGATGGAGATAATTACAGGACAGTGTGCGGATTTATACAGTGAGGTGGAGATAATTACAGGACAGTGTGCGGATTTATACAGTGAGGTGGAGATAATTACAGGACAGTGTGCGGATTTATACTGGGAGATGGTGATAATTACAGGACAGTGTGCGGAATTAAACAGAGAGATGGGGATAATTACAGGACAGTGTGTGGATTTATACAGAGAGATTGGGATAATGACAGGACAGTGTGCGGATTTATACAGAGTAATGGGAATAATTACAGGACAGTGTGCAGATTTATACAAGGATTTGGGGATAATTACAGGATAGTGTGCGGATTTATACAGAGAGATGGGGATAATTACAGGACAGCGTGTGGATTTATACAGAGTAATGGGCTTAATTACAGGACGGTGTGCAGATGTATACAAGGATTTGGAGATAATTACAGGACAGTGTGTGGATTTGTCCAGAGAGATGGGGATAATTACAGGACAGCGTTTGGATTTGTACTGAGTAATGGGGATGCTTCCTGGACAGCTCTCTGAGTATTCTCCCCTCTGTGAATTCTGTGTGACATCATGTGTGCCCATTGAAGACTACGTGTATATGACGGTTTGGGTACTGAAGTGTGCATGTATGCACATGTGAAATTGTATGTGTGTCGATCCATTTGTCCCTGTGGAATTGTTTCTGTGAAATTGTGTCTGTTTATGCATGTGTCTGCGTGTATGCATGTGTCTGTGTGTGCAACGAAGTATTTGTGCACAATTATCTGTACATACAGTATATTACTGTTTCAGGAATATGCCAGCATGCATATGTCATATATGTATGTGTACATATACACATATGTGTATGTATGTGCGTGTCTGTACACTGTATAAGTCCGTGTTGATGCGTGTCTCTTTGCATGTGCCTGTCTGTCTGTTTCTCTGTGTGAATGCTCAGGATTCCCCAGGCAGGGAATGTATGGGACAGCCTCCCAGTGCAGCAGCCCATTCACATCACTATTTCTTTCATTCAGGGTGCCTTCCTCAAACGGTCTCAGCCACAGATCAAAAAATAACCTCTCCTCATATTCCTTTGTGATATGTTTTTCTCTGTCTTACGTCAGGTTCCTCTCTTTCCTACTGTGCTTTTTCAAAAATTCCAAGAAAGTTTTCACCCACACAGTCCAGATATTTAAATGAGGCAGTAGGATTTTCCCCCCACCCCCACCCCAGCGAGCAGGGAGGAACTGGAGCTGTTTATAAGCTCCTTCTCACTGTCGCCTCAGTGCAGGGGGGAGCTAATATCCCTCAGCCCTGGTTAGCTGGGGCAATGCAGGAGAGGGAGCTTGGGATAGGACACTCTCTTATGCTCTGTGCACAATCACTACCGGCACTCTTGCTTCCTCGAGAAACACCCTCTGCCCCCTTTTTCCACTCCAATAATATCACAAAGGGGCAGCCGATCCCAGTGGTAAGGATTTCCAGAGCGCAGGATCAGGATCACAGGGAGTTTGTTGCTCAGAGCCCAGTGAGAAACGAGCTTTTCCAAACTTGCAGACAACACAAAACCGGGTGGGGCTGTGAGCTCGGAGGATGATGCACAAAGGGTTCCAGGTGATTGCAACAGGTTGAGTGAGTGGCTTCATACACGGCAGATGCAATACAATGCAACTGAATGTGATGATTTGGAGATGCCGGTGTTGGACTGGGGTGTACAAAGTTAAAAATCACACAACACCAGGTTATAGTCCGACAGGTTTAATTGGAAGCACACTCGCTTTCGGAGCAGCACTTCTTCATCATGACAATCACCTGATGAAGGAGCATCACTCCGAAAGCTCGTGTGCTTCCAATTAAACCTGTCGGACTATAACCTGGCGTTGTGTGATTTTCAACTGAATGTGATATTCTTCAGAAGGGAAAAGAGTTATTTAGATGGTGATGTATTGGAAAGTGCGGATAGACAAAGGGATCTGGGCGTCCCTGTACACCAGGCAATGAAAGTAGACAGTCTACTGCCTGTTTGTTTTGGATTTTCCAGCATCTGTAGTTTTTTCTTGTCTCTAATGAAAGAAGACAGGCAGAGACAGGAAAGGAAGGCATATGGGGCATTGCAAGAGGATTTGAGTGCAGGCATAGGGATTGCTTACTGCAGTTGTATCAGGCAAAAGTGGCACCACTCCTGGAGTATTGCCCACAGTTTTGGTCTCTCTGCCTGAGAAAGGATATACTTTTCACACAGGAGTACAGCAAAGACAGATTAGACCTGTCTTCTGGGGAAAAGGTCACTGGTTTGGGAGGGCAAGGTTCACAAAAGTAGACATTGGCCCCTGCAGGTGATTTCTCTGCAGCAAAACTGTGCCTGAGGCATGATCTGGCATCTAGGCCTCAGGCTGACACCAGGCCGTACACTGAGTTGCCAGTTGCCAGGCTACCGCAGTCATCAGAGTTCTTTTTCTTCTTTTCATCCTGGTTGGGATTTACCCTTTTATTTCCCCTCTTGTTAGTGAGTCACACCGATAAACTGGTGAAACCTCCATTGCAGAACGGTGGTATGCACATGTCACGAGGAGCAAGCTTCCCCAAGGCTGGGACCGCAACCTGTGCACAGTAAGATCCCACTTGTGCAGTCACCGCCCAGCCAGAAAAACACCTTGCCACCTCCCGCCACCCCGGGAAAGAGCTCTCAGCCCTTCCTCGATACTCCCTGGATACTGAGGTATACAGGGGGATTGCCAATGCCGATGTAGAGGGATAGTTCCTGATGCCCGGCAACGGAGAACGAGAGGTCATCGTTTTAGGGTGAGGGGTAGCAGGTTGAACGTAAAGCTGAGGGGAAGTTGCTTCTCTCAGAGGGTGGTCAACCTGAGGAATTCACTATCCTAGAGAAGGTGGGACGTTGAGTGCGTTTAAGGAGGAGGTAGACCGGCTTTTCTTCGTAATGGATTGAAGAGTGAGGGAGAGCGGGCAGGAAGGTGGAGCAGAGGCTGAGAGGAGATGGGGGAGGGGGGTGATTGTATCTGATGGTGGAGCATGCTCAAGGGGCTGAATGGCTGAAGCCTCACTCTGAGACCTTATGTTTTCATTCAAAATCGCCACAAATGTGCGATCCTGTCACCCCCCCTTGTGGGGTTGGGGGAAGGGGGAGATGGAGTGGTGCGTTGGGGCGGGGGCGGGGAGTGTGTATGTGTGTGTAGGGGGGAGGGGAGTGTGTGTATGTGTGGGGGGGAGGGGGATGTGTGTGTGGGGGGGAAGGGGGTGTGTGTGTGGGGGGGAGGGGGTATGTGTGTGTGTGGGGGGAGGGGGATATGTGTGTGTGGGGGGGAGGGAGATGTGTGTGTGGAGGGGGAGAGGGATGTGTGTGTGGGGGGGAGGGGTGTGTGTGTGGGGGGAGGGGGATGTGTGTGTGTGGGGGGGGAGAGAGATGTGTGTGTGGGGGGGAGCGAGATGTGTGTGTGGGGGGGAGGAGGGGTGTGTGTGTGGGAGGGGGAAGGGTATGTGTGTGTGGGGGAGGGGGATGTGTGAGTGGGGGGAGGGGGATGTGTGTGTGAGGGGAGGGGGATGTGTGTGTGGGGGGAGGGGGATATGTGTGTGGGGTAGAGAGGGATGTGTGTGTGGGGGGGAGGGGGATATGTGTGTGTGTGGGGGGGAGGGATGTGTGTGTGGAGGGGAGGGGGATGTGAGTGTGTGGGGAGGGAGGGGGATGTGCGTGTGGGGGGGAGGGGGATGTGTGTGTAGGGGGTAGGGGGATGTGTGTGTGTGGAGAGGAGCGGGAATGTGTGTGTGTGGGGGGGAGAGGGGGATGTGTGTGTGGGGGGAGTGGATGTGTGTGTGTGTGGGGGAGGGGGATGTGTGTGTGTGTGGGGGGGAGGGGAATGTGTGTGCATGGCGGGAGGGGGATGTGTGTGTGGGGGAAGGGGGATGTGTGGGGGGGGAGGGGAATGTGTGTGTGGGGGGAGGGGAATGCGTGTATGTGTGTGGGGAGGGGAATGTGTGTGTGTCTGGGGGAGGGGAATGTGTGTGTGGGGGGGAGGGGGATGTGTGGGGGGAGGGGGATGTGTGTGTGGGGGGAGGGGGATGTTTATGTGTGGGGGGAGGGGTGTGTGTGTGGGGGGAGGGATATGCGTGTGTGTGGGGGAGGGGGATGTGTGAGTGGGGGGAGGGGGATGTGTGTGTGGGGTGAGGGGTATGTGTGTGTGGGGGGAGGGGGATGTGTGTGGGGGGAGAGGTATGTGCGTGGGGGGAGGGAGATGTGTGTGTGGGGGGAGGGGGATTTGTGTGTGGGGGGGAGGGGGATGTGCGTGGGGGGAGGGGAATTGTGTTTGGGGAGAGAGGGGGATGTGTGTGTGTGGGGTGAGGGAGATGTGTGTGTGGGAGGAGGGGTATGTGTGTGGGGGGGAGGGGGATATGTGTGGGGGGAGGGGAATGGGTGTTTATGGGGGGAGGGGCATGTGTGTGTGTTGGGGGGAGGGGGATGTGTGTGTCTGGGGGGGAGAGGGAAGTGTGTGTGAGGGGGAGAGGGGGGATATGTGTGGGGGGGGTTAGGGAGATGTGTGTTTAGGGGGGAGGGGGATGTGTGTGCGGGGAAGGGGATGTGTGTGTGGGGGGAGGGGGATGTTTATGTGTGGGGGGAGGGGTGTGTGTGTGGGGGGAGGGATATGCGTGTGTGTGGGGGAGGGGGATGTGTGAGTGGGGGGAGGGGGATGTGTGTGTGGGGTGAGGGGTATGTGTGTGTGGGGGGAGGGGGATGTGTGTGGGGGGAGAGGTATGTGTGTGGGGGGAGCGAGATGTGTGTGTGGGGGGGAGGAGGGGTGTGTGTGTGGGAGGGGGAAGGGTATGTGTGTGTGGGGGAGGGGGATGTGTGAGTGGGGGGAGGGGGATGTGTGTGTGGGGTGAGGGGTATGTGTGTGTGGGGGGAGGGGGATGTGTGTGGGGGGAGAGGTATGTGTGTGGGGGGAGGGAGATGTGTGTGTGGGGGGAGGGGGATTTGTGTGTGGGGGGGAGGGGGATGTGCGTGGGGGGAGGGGAATTGTGTTTGGGGAGAGAGGGGGATGTGTGTGTGTGGGGTGAGGGAGATGTGTGTGTGGGAGGAGGGGGATATGTGTGGGGGGAGGGGAATGGGTGTTTATGGGGGGAGGGGCATGTGTGTGTGTTGGGGGGAGGGGGATGTGTGTGTCTGGGGGGGAGAGGGAAGTGTGTGTGAGGGGGAGAGGGGGGATATGTGTGGGGGGGGTTAGGGAGATGTGTGTTTAGGGGGGAGGGGGATGTGTGTGCGGGGAAGGGGAATGTGTGTGTGTGGGGGGGAGGGGATGTGTGTGTTGGGGGGGGAGGGGGATGTGTGTGTGGGTGGGGGATATGTGGAAGAGTGTGGTGGTGGGGGGTCTTCTCTTTGCGCCTCCCCCTCCCCTATGCCAGCTGCTGGGATCTCTGTGGCGCTCCGTGCTGAGGATGTGTTACGGATTCATACCAAAGGTGCCCGGGTGATGGTTTGAGGGGGGAGGGGGTGGTGAAGAAATCAAAGTGAAGCAGCTAGTGGTGAGTGCCAGGTTAACGCGTGCGCGCGCATGTGTGTGTGTCTGTGTGTGTGAGTGTGTGTGTGTGTGTGTGTGTGTGTTTCTGTGTGTAGGTGTGTCTGTGTGTGTGTGAGTGTCGTTGGGTGTGTGTGTGTCTGTGTCTGTGGGTGTGTGTGAGTGTATGTGTGTGTGTGTCTGTGTGTGTGTGTGTGTGTGAGTGTGTGTCTGTGTGTGTGTTTCTGTGTGTAGGTGTGTCTGTGTGTGTGTGAGTGTCGTTGGGTGTGTGTGTGTCTGTGTCTGTGGGTGTGTGTGAGTGTATGTGTGTCTGTGTCTGTGTGTGTGTATCTATGTGTGTGTGTCTGTGTGTCTCTGTGTGTGTGTCTGTGTGTGTGTATGTATGTGTGTGTTTGTCTGTGTGTGTGAGTGTCTGTGTGTGTGTGTCTGTGTGTGTGTGTCTATGTGTGTGAGTGTCTGTGTGTGTGTGTGAGTGTCTGTGTGTGTGCGTCTATGTGTGTGAGTGTCTGTGTGTGAGTGTCTGTGTGTGTGTGTCTATGTGTGTGAGTGTCTGTGTGTGTGTGTGTGTGTGTCTGTGTGTGTGAGTGTCTGTGTGTGTGTGTCTGTGTGTATGTGTGTGTCTATGTGTGTGTGTCTATGTGTGTGAGTGTCTGTGTGTGTGTGTGTCTATGTGTGTGTGTGTCTATGTGTGTGAGTGTCTGTGTGTGTGTGTCTATGTGTGTGTGTGTCTGTGTGTGTGTGTGAGTGTCTGTGTGTGTGTGTCTGAGTGTATGTGTGTGTCTATGTGTGTGTGTCTATGTGTGTGAGTGTCTGTGTGTGTGAGTGTCTGTGTGTGTGTGTCCACGTGTGTGAGTGTCTCTGTGTGTGTGTGAGTGTGTGTGTGTGTCTGTGAGTGTCTGTGTGTGAGTGTCTGTGTCTGTGTGTGTGTGTCTGTGTGTGAGTGTCTGTGTCTGTGTGTGTGTGTCTGTGTGTGAATGTCTGTGTCTGTGTGTGTGTGTGAGTGTGTGTGTCTGTATGTGTGTGTCTGTATGTGTGCACTTCCCTCTCAAGTGATTTATTGTGACTTTTCCCTCACAGCTTTGTGTAGGTTTCCATCTGCCGTCACCAGCAGCTTCCTTCCAAGATGCAAGTTCAATCGTTCAAATTACTTCTCCCACACATGAGGCTTTCGTCAAGATCAAAGTTTGAAAAAATGTGGGTCAGCGGCGAGCACAAAAGATAAAGACCTGTCAAAGGAACCGGCCTTGCAGCTTATCCGAAAACATCCCCGAGTTTTAGACAAGTCTCCTCCTCCTCCTGGGGAAGTCCGTCTCTGAGTTTCAGCTGGGGGGGGATTTCAGTGTAGACCGTAGATGTTCGGCAGCAGCTTCATTGCTATCGGCGCAGTTGGACGTGGAGCTCTATTTGAATCTCTCAGGGAGGAACACTGAGACCTGGCCTGACCCCCCCCCGGGGCTGAGGGAGGAGGTGCCTGACGATAGGTGAGGGCTAAGGGGGTGGGTGGGTGGCAGGCACTGCCCACCCTGCTGGCCCTGCCTCTGGTCTCCCTCCTCTGGACTTGCATGTCCAGGCTGGGCTCCCTGGTCACCATGGGGAAGGCCATTCCGAAAATGGTCTTGCTTTTGCACGTGTGGTGTGCGTTGCTGACAGTGGCTCTGCTCGGAACGGTGGGTTTCGTGGTGTTGAGCGGCTGCTGGCGGAAGGTAGGTGCAGATCTTTGATTATTCCCCTCAGGAGCGACCCTCCTTCCCTGTCCCCAACCCCATGCACTCTCCCCCTCGTCCAGTCAGTGGGAGAGCATCCCTCCTTCCCTTCACCACTGACGTATCGATGTGTTCGCTGTTTCATGTCCCAGTTGGATCTGGGTGAGGTGAAAGTCTTCTCTTTCGAATATCAGGCCAGCCAATAGCACTTTGCATCAGTGAAGGGTAGCGCCTCTTGTCAGGGAGGGAATGGGTCAGGAAATTTGCAGGAAAAAAGCAAGCTCCCAGCCAAAAGCATTCTGAGCAGGAGCCAGGCCCCAAATGGTCTTATATGGCAGATACTGACCAATGGGTGCACACTTGCTCCAAGGGCATCATGGTAAATTCAACAATGACTCACCGCAAAGAATACTCTGAGAATCACTCAACAGTGCAGCACTCCCTCAGCACTTACCCTCTGACAGTGCAGCACTCCCTCAGTACTGACCCTCTGACAGTGCAGCACTCCCTCAGCACTTACCCTCTGACAGTGCAGCACTCCCTCAGTACTGACCCTCTGACAGTGCAGCACTCCCTCAGCACTTACCCTCTGACAGTGCAGCACTCCCTCAGTACTGACCCTCTGACAGTGCAGCACTCCCTCAGCACTTACCCTCTGACAGTGCAGCACTCCCTCAGTACTGACCCTCTGACAGTGCAGCACTCCCTCAGCACTTACCCTCTGACAGTGCAGCACTCCCTCAGTACTGACCCTCTGACAGTGCAGCACTCCCTCAGTACTGACCCTCTGACAGTGCAGCACTCCCTCAGTACTGACCCTCTGACAGTGCAGCACTCCCTCAGTACTGACCCTCTGACAGTGCAGCACTCCCTCAGTACTGACCCTCTGACAGTGCAGCACTCCCTCAGTATAACCCTCTGACAGTGCAGCACTCCCTCAGTACTGACCCTCTGACAGTGCAGCACTCCCTCAGTACTAACCCTCTGACAGTGCAGCACTCCTTCAGTATAACCCTCTGACAGTGCGGCACTCCCTCAGTATAACCCTCTGACAGTGCGGCACTCCCTCAGTACTGACCCTCTGACAGTGCGGCACTCCCTCAGCACTGACCCTCTGACGGTGCAGCACTCCCTCAGCACTGATCCTGTGACAGTGTGGCACTCCCTCAGTACTAACCCTCTGACAGTGCAGCACTCCTTCAGTATAACCCTCTGACAGTGCGGCACTCCCTCAGTATAACCCTCTGACAGTGCGGCACTCCCTCAGTACTGACCCTCTGACAGTGCGGCACTCCCTCAGCACTGACCCTCTGACGGTGCAGCACTCCCTCAGCACTGATCCTGTGACAGTGCGGCACTCCCTCAATGTAACCCTATGACAGTGCGGCACTCCCTCGGTTTTACCATGCGACAGTGCGGCACTCACTCAGTATGACCTTCCGACAGTGCGGCATTCCCTCACTTTGATCTTCCGACAGTGCAGCACACCCTCAGTATGAACCTTCCGACAGTGCGGCATTCCCTCACTTTGACCTTCTGACAGTGCGGCACTCCCTCAGTATGACCTTCCGACAGTGCGGCATTCCCTCACTTTGACCTTCCGACAGTGCGGCACACCCTCAGTATGACCTTCCGACATTGCGGCATTCCCTCAGTATGACCTTCCGACAGTGCGGCATTCCCTCACTTTGACCTTCCGACAATGCGCCACTCCCTCAGTATGACCCTCTGAGAGTGCGGCACTCCCTCAACATGACATTCCGACAGCGCGCCACTCCCTCTGTATGACCTTCCGACAGTGCAGCATTCCCTCAGTATAACCTTCCGACAATGCGGCACTCCCTCAGTATGACCTTCTGACAGTGCGGCATTCCCTCAATATGACCTTCCGACATTGCGGCACTCCCTCAGTATGACCTTCCGACATTGCGGCATTCCCTCACTTTGACCTTCTGACAGTGCGGCACTCCCTCAGTATGACCTTCCGACAGTGCGGCATTCCCTCACTTTGACCTTCCGACAATGCGCCACTCCCTCAGTATGACCCTCTGAGAGTGCGGCACTCCCTCAATATGACATTCCGACAGCGCGCCACTCCCTCAGTATGACCTTCCGACAGTGCGGCATTCCCTCAGTATAACCTTCCGACAATACGGCACTCCCTCAAACATGACATTCCGACAGCGCGCCACTCCCTCAGTATGACCTTCCGACAGTGCGGCATTCCCTCAGTATAACCTTCCGACAATACGGCACTCCCTCAGTGTGACCTTCTGACAGTGCGGCACTCTCTCAGGATGACCTTCCGACAGTGCACCACTCCCTCAATATGACCTACCGACAGTGCGGCACTTCCTCAGTATGACATTCCGACAGTGCGGCACTCCCTCAGCACTGACCCTCTGACAGTGCGGCACTCCCTCAGCACTGACCCTCTGACAGCGTGGCACTCCCTCAGTTTGACCTTGCGACAGTGTGGCATTCCCTCAGTATGATCTTCCGACAGTGTACCACTCCCTCAATATGACCTTCTGACAGTGCAGCACTTCCTCAGTATGACATTCCGAGAGTGCGGCACTCCCTCAGTATGATAGTCCGACAGTGCGGCCCTTCCTCAGTTTGACCTTGTGACAGCGCGGCACTCCCTCAGTATGACCTTCCGACAGTGCGGCAATCCCTCAGTATGACATTCCGACAGCGCGGCACTCCCTCAGTATGATATTCCGACAGTGCGGCACTTCCTCAGTATGACATTCCGACAGTGCGGCACTCCCTCAGTATGATATTCCGACAGTGCGACACGTCCTCAGTATGACATTCCGACAGTGCGGCCCTTCCTCAGTTTGATCTTGCGACAGCGCGGCACTCCCTCAGTTTAACCTTGCGACAGTGCAGCATTCCCTCAGTGAGACCTTCCGACAGTGCGGCATTCCCTCAGTATGACCTTCCGACAGTGCGCCACTCCCTCAATATGACCTTCCGACAGTGCGGCACTCCTTCAGTATGACCTTTCGACAGTGTGGCACTCCCTCAGTATGACCTTCCGACAGAGCAGCACTCCCTCAGTATGATATTCCGAAGTGCGGCCCTTCCTCAGTTTGACCTTGCGACAGTCCGGCACTCCCTCAGTATGACATTCCGACAGTGTGGCACTCCCTCAGTACTGATCCTCTGACAGTGTGGCACTCCCTCAGTACTGACCCTCCGACAGTGCGGCACTCCCTCAGTACTGACCCTCTGACAGTGCAGCACTCCCTCAGTACTGACCCTGTGACAGTGCAGCATTCCCTCAGTACTGACCCTCTGACAGTGCAGCATTCCCTCAGCACTGACCCTCTGACAGTATGGCACTCCCTCAGCACTGACCCTCTGACAGTGCAGCACTCCCTCAGTACTGACCCTCTGACAGTGCGGCACTCCCTCAGTACTGACCCTCTGACAGTGCAGCACTCCCTCAGTACTGACCCTCTGACAGTGCGGCACTCCCTCAGCACTGACCCTCTGACAGTGCAGCACTCCCTCAGTACTGACCCTCTGACAGTGCGGCACTCCCTCAGTACTGACCCTCTGACAGTGCAGCACTCCCTCAGTACTGACCCTCTGACAGTGCGGCACTCCCTCAGTACTGACCCTCTGACAGTGCAGCACTCCCTCAGTACTGACCCTCTGACAGTGCGACACTCCCTCAGCACTGACCCTCTGACAGTGCGGCACTCCCTCAGTACTGACCCTCTGACAGTGCAGCATTCCCTCAGTACTGACCCTCTGACAGTGCGGCACTCCCTCAGTACTGACCCTCTGACAGTGCGGCACTCCCTCAGTACTGACCCTCTGACAGTGCAGCACTCCCTCAGCACTGATGATCTGACAGTGCGGCACTCCCTCAGTACTGCACTGGAGACTGTTGGGATGCATTGCCTATGCCAGTGATCCTGTGGACTCATGCTGGACATGTGTGTTACCCACCCACCCACAGAAGTTACCGGAAGGTGTGAGTCTGGCCTACTCAGGCACCTTGTTTACAAGTCGTCATTTTAACTGGAACCAGTTGAGAGTGTTGGACTGGTTCATCTGGGGAGGTCTGTGAGGTGTGGGGCTGGTACAGGTGATGCTGGAGAGTGAGGAAGGGGAGAGGGGGTGTGTCGGGGAGTGGGGGTGTGTTGGGGAGAGGGGGTGTGTCGGGGAGTGGTGGCTGGGTGTCGGGGAGTGGTGGGACACTGATCCCATATCCCCAGGTCCCTAGCCTGTCCTTGGCAGTCCGAGTGGGAGCACGCAGCTCCATTATGTTCCGCTGTGATGGACGGTTGGGAATTTCCTGACACTGACCCCTAAACACCATGTTCCAGGAGGTCTTCTGACCCCTCACCCACCCTCTATCCATGTGGTGCACCTCCATGTTCTGTACTTGACTCTGTTTCTCATTTCTTCAACACCCCCCCCTCACAATCTGCTCCTCACCCACACCAAACCAGACCCCTATTCCCAATATTCCCAGTACAGCCTGTTCTCAATTCCCCATAACTTTGGAATGAAGGGGCCATAAAACATTGGGAGAATTTTTATCACTCTCTTGTCAGCCTTAGAATCCCTCCAGGTGCCTCCCTCTTGTGTCTCTGAGGCCTTCCTCCATCTGCTCGGAGTATCCTAATTTCCATAGCTCCACTGTTGGTGTCTGGGCCTCATTGTCATCTTCTGTGGTGTGGCTGCTCTCCTGCTCACCTGTCCTCGCCTGCCCTTGGCTGCTGTGGTCCAATACAGGCACCACGCCAACGCGCATTGTTGTTGTTGAACCAGTCAGCCACGTGGAGTACCGATTCAGGGCTGGCTCTTCTGGGTTTTTACTCACAGCCTTCAGCACGGGGCAGGCTATCCCATTGCTGGAGAGTCCGGGACATCTCCACATGCCAGTGGGGATTTGCCCAGAGTCACAGCTCAGGCAGAGTTTGGCGAAACCGCTGCCAGGTCTAAAGGAAGGCATTTCAGGCTGACCTCAGAGATGCTGCCGGTCATACCCATGGCCATGGCACAGCGGGCACTGCATAGCTCTCAGGTTGGAGTTTACGCCAGGCAGAGTCTGAGTACTGTCCCTCTCTCTCTCCCTCACACACATAAAAATACACATTCCACACTGACCTTGGGTGAAAGAAAGACTTTCGGAAATTCCCACATTGAGCTTCTCACATCAGCTTCAGTTTCACCGTGCAGCCCTGTGTCAGGGTGGAGGAGGGAGAGAGCCTGGGCTGGGGTCGACCCAGTGTTTAGCTTCAGCACATCCCAATGAGACCTTAATTAGAGTCATAGAGATGTCCAGCATGGAAACAGACCCTTCCGTCCAACCTGTCCACCCCGACCAGATATCCCAACCCAATCTCGTCCCACCTGCCAGCACTCGGCCCATATCCCTCCAAACCCTTCCTGTTCATATACCCATCCAGATGCCCTTTAAATGTTGCAGTTGTACCAGCCTCCACCACCTCCTCTGGCAGCTCATTCCATACACATACCACCCTCTGTGTGAAAAAGTTGCCCTTTAGGTCTCTTTTATATCTTTCCCCTCTCACCCTAAACCTATGCCCTCTAGTTCTGCACTCCCCCACCCCAGGGAAAAGTCGCCCCTCATGGTTTTGTAAACCTCTATAAAGTCACTCTTAGTTTCTGACACTCTCGGTGATAAAGTTCCCAGGCTAAACAGCCTCTCCTTATAACTCAAGCCTTCAGTCCTGGGAACATTCTGGGAAAACTGTTTATTTGCAGCTTTTCAGCTTAATAATATCCTTCCTGTGCCAAGCCGATAAGGATTGTATGTCGTACTCCAAGTGTGCATTCATTCACAACATCACCACCTCAGTCTTCTGTGCATGTTATTTTCGTTCTGCGCCTTGGAATCTTCCTGAGAAAGAGAGACCCATGGCTGATTCTGTTCACCACAACCTCACCTGGATCACCAAGGCCAGAGTCCTGCAGTGATTTCAGAAACTGGCAATCAATGCATTGGCATCTGGAACCCGCGAGAGGTGTGTTTCAGGGTGTACAGTCCCTGGGAGGTGTGTGTTTCAGGGAGTACAGTCCCTGGGAGGTGTGTGTTTCAGGGTGTACAGTCCCTGGGAGGTGTGAGTCAGGCTGTACAGTCCCTGGGAGAGGTGTTTCAGGCTGTACAGTCCCTGGGAGGTGTGTGTTTCAGGGTGTACAGTCCCTGGGAGGTGTGTGTTTCAGGGTGTACAGTCCCTGGGAGCTGTGCTGTTCAGAGTGTACAGTCCCTGTGAGGTGTGTTTTTCAGGATGTACAGTCCCCGGGAGGTGTGTGTTTCAGGGTATACAGTCCCTGGGAGGTGTGTGTTTCAGGGTGTACAGTCCCTGGGAGCTGTGTGTTTCAGGGTGTACAGTCCCTGGGAGCTGTGCCGTTCAGTGTGTACAGTCCCTGGGAGGTGTGTGTTTCAGGGTATACAGTCCCTGGGAGGTGTGTGTTTCAGGGTGTACAGTCCCCGGGAGGTGTGTGTTTCAGGGTATACAGTCCCTGGGAGCTGTGTGTTTCAGGGTGTACAGTCCCTGGGAGGTGTGTGTTTCAGGGTGTACAGTCCCTGGGAGCTGTGTGTTTCAGGGTGTACAGTCCCTGGGAGGTGTGTGTTTCAGGGTGTACAGTCCCTGGGAGCTGTGTGTTTTACGGTGTACAGTCCCTGGGAGGTGTGTGTTTCAGGGTGTACAGTCCCTGGGAGCTGTGTGTTTCAGGGTGTACAGTCCCTGGGAGCTGTGCCGTTCAGTGTGTACAGTCCCTGGGAGGTGTGTGTTTCAGGGTATACAGTCCCTGGGAGGTGTGTGTTTCAGGGTGTACAGTCCCTGGGAGCTGTGCTGTTCAGAGTGTACAGTCCCTGGGAGGTGTGTTTTTCAGGATGTACAGTCCCCGGGAGGTGTGTGTTTCAGGGTATACAGTCCCTGGGAGGTGTGTGTTTCAGGGTGTACAGTCCCTGGGAGGTGTGTGTTTCAGGGTGTACAGTCCCTGGGAGCTGTGTGTTTCAGGGTGTACAGTCCCTGGGAGGTGTGTGTTTCAGGGTGTACAGTCCCTGGGAGCTGTGTGTTTCAGGGTGTACAGTCCCTGGGAGCTGTGCCGTTCAGTGTGTACAGTCCCTGGGAGGTGTGTGTTTCAGGGTGTACAGTCCCTGGGAGGTGTGTGTTTCAGGGTGTACAGTCCCCGGGAGGTGTGTGTTTCAGGGTGTACAGTCCCTGGGAGCTGTGCCGTTCAGGGTGTACAGTCCCTGGGAGGTGTGTGTTTCAGGGTGTACAGTCCCTGGGAGGTGTGTGTTTCAGGGTGTACGGTCCCTGGGAGCTGTACCGTTTAGGGTGTACAGTCCCTGGGAGGTGTGTGTTTCAGGGTGTACAGTCCCTGGGAGGTGTGTGTTTCAGGGTGTACAGTCCCTGGGAGGTGTGTGTTTCAGGGTGTACGGTCCCTGGGAGCTGTACCGTTTAGGGTGTACAGTCCCTGGGAGGTGTGTGTTTCAGGGTGTACAGTCTCTGGGAGGTGTGTGTTTCAGGGTGTACAGTCCCTGGGAGCTGTACCGTTTAGGGTGTGTGGAACCCAGGAGGAAGCTGAGAAAGTGACTGTCATCCGTACAATGGAGAGAGGACACCGTTGTGAATCTGTGTGTCGATGAGAGTCAATGAGCCACCTTACAGATTCACCTGACTCTTTTAAATAAGTGCTCAGTGCAGCCACTGGCATGGGCAGGATTATTTGGAGAATTGCTGCTTTGTCACAGAATAGCGTGCAGCAAGTCGACGTTTTGTTTTGGGTTTTGCAAGTCTGGCTTGGTCTGGCTAAGTTTACCTTACTCTGTACCCTATGTATTATGAATTAGAATTACTTCTGAATGTGCAGTTTTCCAGAGAGAGGTGGGGGAAAGAGAGTTAATGATGACGTAAGAGCTGTCAGATCTGCGCACTGGTACTGGTTTGGTCAGTATGAGTGATAACAGGAAGGCTATCTCCAGGTTCCTGTGTGAATCTGTGATGGTAGCTCAGTCCAATGGCACAGGCCTGGCTGCTCCCCCCACTGTTGCCTGATGGACAGCACTGATCTGCACTTCGACAGTCACTATCTGCACTGACCTGCACTTCGACAGCACCCACAGTGCAGGCTTTAGTAAACTAGCAGCACAATCTGGTGAAGCCATCACCGTGGAAATGAAAGATTCGGAAGCAGGTTGTGCTGAGAGACAGATTAACCATAATTGAGCTGATGGACAGAGCGGGCAATGATGAGGTGAATCCTTCTGGGTTGCCTTTTTGTGTCAGAATGTGAGGTGTGATGTGAATTATATCAAACGCTTGCTTCCCTTTGTCCCTTTGAAACCCATTCCCTAACTGCCCCTGAACTGAGCAGCTTGCTTGGCCATTCCTGAGGGCAGCTAGGGGGCCAACTGCCTTGTTCTGGGCCGGACTGGGTAAAGATGGCAGATTTCCCTCCCTAAACGGGGTATCGGTGAACCAGACAGTCACCGAGACCGGGGATGGGATAATCCCAGTATTTCGATGGAAGCAGTGGAGGGGCAGAGAGGGGCAGCGAACGTGTACTGTTAGCCGTCAGTGATGGGTTTATTCACCAGGTCACCCAGCAATCACCTCATACAGTCAGAGAGATGTACAGCACAGAAACAGACCCTTCGGCCCAACTATTTCATGCCGACCAGATATCCCAACCTAATCCAGTCCCCTTTGCCAGCACTTGGCCCACATCCCTCTAAATCCTTCCTATTCAAAACCCAACAGGCAGCACACGGTCAACTCCACGTTCATGTGGACACAGAACAACACTAATATAAGCCTTCCTCTCCCTCTCCCCTGTGGGGGAGGGAGACATGAAGAGAGTGGAGTCATTGGACCCTCCCAGTGTCATTAAAGTCTCCTTGTATACATACATTGTCACGAATACAGTTCAGTTCCGAACAGTAGCATATCAAGTAAACAAACAGAACATCGAAGTTGGACTCTATCCAAAAATACCATGGATCTCTTTTATCCGTACGTATTAATAGTTCCATGTACTTGACACACCAGAGCCCTGTTTAACTTTAGCAGGAAGAATCAGGGAGATGGTGAGCTTTAAGGAACGATTCTTTGACCACTGCTGAGTTAACAGTTCACAGCCTCTCCCACCCATCCATGAAACTGTGGTGAGGTTAGGACCTAGGGTCCCCAGAGTGTCTGGATCAGTGCTCCAGTTACATTGAACAGTAAAGAACAGTGGACGCAGGAAATCGGAAAGATAAAACAGAAAGTGCTGCAGCAAACTCCAAAGGTCAGGCAGCGTTAAGGCCTCAGGTTTCAGAGAAGGGACACTAGACCCGAAAGGTTAACTCTGCTTTCTCTCTCTCTCTCCACAGATGTTGCCAGACCTACTGAGTTTCTCCAGCGATTTCTGTTCAATACAGTTTCTTCCACTCCTCACCAATCCATTCAGAGATGTTAGGACGCATTTCTAGAGGAGGTGGGATTTGAAGCCAGGCCGTGTGCAGGACATTGGTGAGGCCACTACTGGAATACTGCATTCAATTCTGGTCTCCCTCCTGTAGGAAGGTTGTTGTGAAACTTGGAAAGGTTCAGAAAAGATTTACAAAGATGTTGCCAGGATTGGAGGATTTGAGCTACAGGGAGAGGCTGAACAGGCTGGAGGGTTGGAGGCTGAGGGGTGATCTTATAGAGATTTATAAAATCATGAGGGGCATGGATAGGGAAAATAGACAAAGTCTTTTCCTGGGGTCAGTCCAGAACTAGAGGGGCATAGGTTTAGGGTGAGAGGGGAAAGATATAAAAGAGACCTAAAGGGCAACTTTTTCACACAGAAGGCGGTACGTATATGGAATGAGCTGCCAGAGGAAGTGGTGGAGGCTGGTACAACTACAACATTTAAAAAGCATTCGGATGGGTATATGAATAGGAAGGGTTTGGAGGGATATGGGCCGGGTGCTGGCAAATGGGACTAGATTAGATTCGGATATCTGGTTGGTATGGGCGAGTTGGACCAAAGGGTCTGTTTTTGTGCCGTACATCTCTGACTCCTAGCTCAGAGTTAGGGACATTACCATCGTGACACTGTGAGGAGATTGACAGAGAAGCAGAGTGGAAGAGGTAAGGGGAGACTTGGCGCAGGAGACAGAGGTAGTGTGAGTAAAGGAAAAAAAGGTGGGCTACAGAAACGGAGAAAGTAGAGGAGAGAGAGGCTCAGAGGGAGATAAGCAGAGAGTGTGTGAAGGAGGAAGCAAGGAGAAAAGAGGGATGGGAAATGGAGGGGAGAGGTGGAAGAAGGTGAGAGCAACAGACACGAAAGGGGGAAGATGGAAAAGGTGTGAGGGAGAGAGAGAGAGAGAGAGAGAGAGAGCAAAAGTGAAAAGTGAAGTGGGGGTTGGAGAGAGGGGAAAGAGAGAGAGGGAGGTGACAGGCCGGAGGGCGTGGAGCGAGACAAGAGAGAGCAGGGGTTCGAGAGAGAAATAAAGTCAAAGATAGAAAGAGAAACCTGAAAGCAAAGGGAAACCGAAAATGAAAGACTGGGAAGGTGAGAGAGAGAGAGAGAGAGAGACGGAGACTTGCCTGATGGGGATTTCTCATGGCTCTCAGAGCCTGGCATTTCCAGTTTCGCTGCTGCTTTATCCCGGAGCGAGTCTACTCTCCTCATTAAAGCCAATCCCAGAGGCCTCCTGTGGGCAGGGCAGCAGTCTGATTTTCTTGAAGGCAGTAAACAAGTCAAAGTGCCCTCCTGCTGTTCACTAACAGCCGATTACTTCAGCATCATTGCCCCAACTCACAACTGGTTTCATTTTCCAGTCTTGTTTGGCAGACAACCCAGCTTCCTTCAGACATCTCGACAGGATGTCGTGGTTTTACTGCATCTCCTGATTAAAACTTTCGCACCGCCATCAGAAAACTGTCTGCCAGTACCCTCACTCTCTCAGCCCATGTCTCGGCATTGTAGCAGCGCCTCTGACCTCCCCTGAGCTCATTCTGCTGTTCAATGGTTTAGTGACTGTCCTGTAGGCTAATTCCATTCAAGTACCTTCCCTGCCTATCCCTTGAGCCAGCTACAGTGAAGGGATATGTTCCCAAGTCAGGGTGGGGTGTGGCTTGGATGAGAACTTGCAAGGTCGGAGAGAGTGAGGACTGCAGATGCTGGAGATCAGAGAGGAGAGTGTGGTGCTGGAAAAGCGCAGCAGGTCAGGCAGCATCCGAGGAGCATTCCTAATGAAGGGCTTGTGCTCAAAACGTCGACTCTCCTGCACCTCGGATGCTGCCTGACCAGCTGTGCTTTTCCAGCACCACACTCCTTGACCCAGGTATCTGGTGTCCTTTTAGATGCAAGTGGTGGTGGGTTTGGGAGGCGCTGTCTGAGGATCTTGGGCGAATTTCTGCAGGCATCCCGGAGATAGTACACACTGCTGCTATTCACAGGATTTATGACTACTTGGAAGAGCGTAGCATGATTAAAGACAGTCAGCATGGCTTTGTGAGGGGCAGGTCGTGCCTCACAAATCTTATTGAGTTCTTTGAGGAGGTGATAAGACAGGTTGACAAAGGCTGAGCAGTGGATATGGAGTATATGGACTTCAGCAAGGCATTTGGTAAGGTTCCCCATGGTAGGCTCATTCATAAAGTCAGGAAGTATGGGATACAGGGAGATTTGGCCATCTGGATTCAGAATTGGCTGGCTGACAGAAGGCAGAGAGTGTTGTAGATGGCAAGTATTCTGCCTGGAAGACAGTGTTGAGTGAGGTCCCACAGGGCTCTGTTCTTGGGCCTCTGCTCTTTGCAGTTTATATAAATGACTTGATTGAGGAAGTTGAGGGGTGGGTTAGTAAATTTGCAGATGACACAAAGGTTGGAGATGTCCTCGATAGTATTGAGGGCTACTGCAGGCTGCAGCGTGACGTAGACAGGATGCAGAGCTGGGCTGAGAAATGGCAGATGGAGTTCAACCTGGATAAATGCAAAGTGATGCATTTTGGAAGGTCAAGCTGAATATAGGATTAAAGACAGGATTCTTGGCAGTGTTGAGGAACAGAGGAATCTTGGTGTTCAAGTACATAGATCCCTTAAAGTTGCCACCCAAGTGGATAGGGTTGTTAAGACAGCATATGGTGTTTTAGCTTTCATTAACAGGGGGAATAGAGTTTAAGAGCCGTGAGGTTTTGCTGCAGCTCTACAAGTCCCTGGTGAGGCCACACTTGGAATATTGTGTCCAGTTCTGGTCGCCCTACTATAGGAAAGATACAGAGGCTTCGGAGAGGGTGCAAAGAAGGTTTACCAAGATGCTGCCTGGACTGGAGGGCTTGCCTTATGAAGAAAGGTTGAATAAGCTCGGAGTTTTCTCTCTGGAGAGAAGGAGGAAGAGAGGAGACCTGATCGAGGTGTACAAGATAATAAGAGGAATAGATAGAGTCAGTAGTCAGAGATATTTCCCCAGGGTAGGATTGACTGGCACGAGGGGTCATAGTTTATGGGCGTTAGGAGGAAGGGATAGAGGAGATGTCAGAGGTAAGTTCTTTCTGCAGAAAGTTGTGAATGCATGGAATGCGTAGCCAGCGGTGGTGGTGGAAGCAGAGTCATTCGGGACATTTGAAGGGACTGCTGGACACGCACATGGAGAGCAGTGAGTTGATGGATGTGTAGGTTAGGTTATTTTATTTTAGATTAGGATTAATCCTTGGCACAACATCGTGAGCCGAAGGGCCTGTTTTGTGCTGTACTTTTCTATGTTCTATGTTCTATTCAGCGGCTTGAGGTGGAGGGAGTGGATGTGGTGCCAGCCAAGGAGCTGCTTTGTCCTCTTTCGAGTGGGAGAGTTACACATGGAGAGCTATTCTATTCAGTTAGCCAGAAACAAGCTACATCTGTTAGGATAGATTTCCTTCCCTAACCTCACATTTTCACTGTTAGGTTAAGCAGATCTTTGCTAACTTTAGCACTCAAGGGAATTTCCTCTTAGGCAATGTAGTCATTAGCTTTGTGAATTTTTACAGGACAGAAAGAGGCGATTTAGTCCATTACTTTACTGCTAACTCTTTGATTGAGTGACCCGACATGAATCATTCTGTCTCGGACTCTCTGCCACAGCCCTTCAATCAAAGGTGGATCCATGTGCCCCTCCACAGATGGTGTGGGTCGTGCCTCGATATCTCAGTGAAACACAAACTACTCTCGAGACAAATTGTGATAATTTTAAATGAATACACAGACAGGAAACCTCAGGGATTTCACTAATCGCAGCCTCATGGCTTGGCAGTTCCTTTGCCTGAGCTATCGCAACCAAAGCAAGAATATTCAGACCCTGCATTTGGTATCGTTTCAAACAATGTTTGCTCTGGATTGGGATATTCAGACCCAGTGTTTGTTCTGGACTGGAACATTCAGATCCAGTGTTTGTATGAGATTGGGACATTCGGACCCAGTGTTTGTTCTAGATTGGGATATTCAGACTCAGTATTTGCTCAGGATTGGGATATTCAGACCCAGTGTTTGTACTAGATTGGAACATTCAGATCCAGTGTTTGTACAGATTGGGACATTCAGACCCAATTTTTGTACTAGATTCGAACATTCAGACCCAGTGTTTGTTCAAGATTGGGAATTCAGACCCAGTGTTTGTACTAGATTCGAACATTCAGATCCAGTGTTTGTTCAAGTTTGGGATATTCAGACCCAGTGTTTGTACTAGATTCGAACATTCAGATCCAGTGTTTGTTCTGGATTGGGACATTCAGACCCAGTGTTGGTTCAAGATTGGGATATTCAGATCCTGTGTTTGTTCTAGATTGGGACATTCAGATCCAGTGTTTATTCTAGATTGGGATATTCAGACGCAGTGTTTGTTCTGGATTGGAACATTCAGATCCAGTGTTTGTATGAGATTGGGACATTCACACCCAGTGTTTGTTCTAGATTGGGATATTGAGACTCAGTATTTGCTCAGGATTGGGATATTCAGACCCAGTGTTTGTACTAGATTGGAACATTCAGACCCAATGTTTGTTCAAGATTGGGATATTCAGACCCAGTGTTTGTTCAGGATTGGGACATTCAGACCCAGTGTTTATACAAGATTGGGACATTCAGACACAGTGTTTGTTCTGGATTGGGACAGTCAGACCCAGAGTCTGTTCTGGATTGGGACATTCAGACCCAGTGTTTGTTCTAGATTGGGATATTCAGACCCAGTGTTTGCTTAGGATTCGGACATTCAGACCCATTGTTTGTACTAGATTGGAACTTTCACACCCAGTGTTTGTTCTGGATTGGGACATTCAGACCCAGTGATTGTACTAAATTGGGACAGTCAGACCCAGTGTTTGTTCTGGATTGGGACAGTCAGACCCAGTACTTGTTCTGGATTGGGACATTCAGACCCAGTGTTTGTACTAGATTGGAACATTCAGACACAACATTGGTTCTGGATTGGGACATTCAGACCCAGTGTTTGTTCTCGATATGGACCTTCAGTCCTAATGTTTGTTCTGGATTGGGATATTCAGACCCAATATTTGTTCTAGACTGGGAATTCGGACCCAGTGTTTGTTTTAGATTGGGATATTCTGACCCAGTGTTTGTTCTAGATTGGGACATTCGGACCCAGTGCTTGTTCTAGATTAGGATATTTAGACCCAGTGTTTTTTCTAGATTGGTACATTCAAACCCAGTGTTTGTACTAGATTGGGATATTCAGATCCACTGTTTGCTCAGGATTGGGATATTCAGACCCAGTGTTTGTTCAAGATTGGAGCATTCAAACCTAGTGTTTGTTCTAGATTGGGATATTCAGACCCAGTGTTTGTTCTAGATTGGTACATTCAGACCCAGTGTTTGTACTAGATTGGCACATTCAGACCCAGTGTTTGTTCAAGATTGGGATGTTCAGACCCAGTGTTTGCGCAGGGTTGGGAAATTCAGACCCAGTGTTTGTTCAAGACTGGGACATTGAGAACCAGTGTTTGTACCAGATTACGACATTCAGACCCAGTGTTTCTACTAGATTGGAACATTCAGACCGAGTGTTTGTTCTGGATTGGGACATTCAGACCCAGTAATTGTTTAAGATTGGGTTATTCAGACCCAGTGTTTTTACTAGATTGGAACATTCAGACCCAGAGTTTGTTCAAGATTGTGATATTGAGACCCAGTGTTTGTTCTGGATTGGGACATTCAGACCCAGTGTTTATTCTGAATTGGGACATTCAGACCCAGTAATTGTTTAAGATTGGGATATTCAGACCCAGTGTTTGTGCAAGGTTGGGATATTCAGACTCAGTATTTGTACAAATTGGGATAATCAGACCCAGTATTTGTTCTGGATTAGAACATTCAGACCCAGTGTTTGTTCTGGATTGGAACATCCAGACCCAGTGTTTGTACTAGATTGGGACATTCCGACGCAGTATTTGTTCTGGATTGGAACATTCAGACCCAGTATTTGTTCTAGTTTGGAACATTCAGACCCAGTGTTTGTTCTGGATTGGAATATTCAGACCCAGTGTTTGTTCTGGATTGGGACAGTCAGGCACAGTGTTTGTTCTGGATTGGAACATCCTGACCCGGTGTTTGTATCAGATTGGATTGTTCTGACTTAGTGTTTGTTGTAGATTGTGACATTCAGCCCCAGTGTTTGTTCTCAATTCGAACATTCAGACCCAATGCTTGTTCTAGATTGGGACATTCAGATCCAGTGTTTGTTCAGGATTGGGACATTCAGACAAAGTGTTTGTTCTGGACTGAGACATTCAAACCCAGTGTTTGTTCTGGATTGGGTCATTCAGACCCAGTGTTTGCTCAGGATTGGGAGATTCAGACCCAGTGTTTGATCTGGATTGGGACAGTCAGACCCAGTGTTTGTTCTGGATTGGGATATTCAGACTCAGTTTTTGTTCTGGATTGGAACATTCAGACCCAATGTTTGTTCTGGATTGGGATATTCAGACCCAGTGTTTATTCTGGATTGGGATATTCAGTCCCAGTGTTTGTGCTAGATTGGGACATTCGGACCCAGTGTTTGATCTGGACTGGGACAGTCAGACCCAGTGTTTGTTCTGGATTGGAACATTCAGACCCAGTGTTTGTACTAGCTTGGGATATTTAGAACCAGTGTTATTTCTTGATTGGGATATTCAGACCCCGGCTTTGTTCAAGTTTGGGATATTCAGACCCAGTGTTTGTTCTGGATTGGGACGTTGAGACCCAGTGTTTGTACTAGATTACGAAATTCAGACCCAGCGTTTCTACTAGATTTGGACATTCAGACCCAGTGTTCATTCTGGATTGGGACAGTCAGATGCAGTGTTTGTTCTGAATTGGGATATTCAGACCCAGTGTTTGTTCAAGATGGGGATATTCAGACCCAGTGTTTGTTCTAGATTGGTACATTCAGACCCAGTGTTTGTACTAGATTGGGACATTCAGACCCAGTGTTTGTTCAAGATTGGGATGTTCAGACCCAGTGTTTGCGCAGGGTTGGGATATTGAGACCCAGTGTTTGTTCAAGACTGGGACATTGAGAACCAGTGTTTATACTAGATTACGACATTCAGACCCAGTGTTTCTACTAGATTGGAACACTCAGACCTAGTGTTTGTTCTGGATTGGGACATTCAGACCCAGTAATTGTTTAATATTGGGTTATTCAGTCCCAGTGTTTGTACTAGATTGGAACATTCAGACCCAGTGTTTGTTCAAGATTGCGATATTGAAACCCAGTGTTTGCTCAGGATTGGGACATTCAGACTCAGTGTTTGTACTGGATTCAGACATTCAGACCCAGTGTTTGATCTGGATTGGAACATTCAGACCCAGTGTTTGTACTAGATTGGGATATTCAGACCCAGTGTTTGTACTAGATTGGGATATTTAGACCCAGGGTTTGTTCAAGCTTGGGAGATTCAGACCCAGTGTTTGCTCAGGATTGGGATATTCAGACCCAGTGTTTGTACTAGATTGGGATATTTAGACCCAGGGTTTGTTCAAGCTTGGGAGATTCAGACCCAGTGTTTGCTCAGGATTGGGATATTCAGACCCAGTGTTTGTACTAGATTGGGATATTCAGACGCAGTGTTTGTACTAGATTGGGATATTTAGACTCAGTTTTTGTTCTGGATTGGAACATTCAGACCCAGTGTTTATTTTGGATTGGGATATTCAGACCCAGTGTTTGTACTAGATTGGGACATTCGGACCCAGTGTTTGATCTGGATTGGAACATTCAGACCCAGTGTTTGTACTAGATTGGGATATTTAGAACCAGTGTTATTTCTTGAATGGGATATTCAGACCCTGGCTTTTTTCAAGTTTGGGATATTCAGACCCAGTGTTTGTTCTGGATTGGGACGATGAGACCCAGTGGTTGTACTAGATTATGAAATTCAGACCCAGCATTTCTACTAGATTTGGACATTCAGACCCAGTGTTCATTCTGGATTGGGACAGTCAGATGCAGTGTTTGTTCTGAATTGGGATATTCAGACCCAGTGTTTGTTCAAGATGGGGATATTCAGACCCAGTGTTTGTTCTAGATTGGTACATTCAGACCCAGTGTTTGTACTAGATTGGAACATTCAGACCCAGTGTTTGTTCAAGATTGGGATGTTCAGACCCAGTGTTTGCGCAGGGTTGGGATATTGAGACCCAGTGTTTGTTCAAGACTGGGACATTGAGAACCAGTGTTTATACTAGATTACGACATTCAGACCCAGTGTTTCTACTAGATTGGAACACTCAGACCTAGTGTTTGTTCTGGATTGGGACATTCAGACCCAGTAATTGTTTAATATTGGGTTATTCAGTCCCAGTGTTTGTACTAGATTGGAACATTCAGACCCAGTGTTTGTTCAAGATTGCGATATTGAAACCCAGTGTTTGCTCAGGATTGGGACATTCAGACTCAGTGTTTGTACTGGATTCAGACATTCAGACCCAGTGTTTGATCTGGATTGGAACATTCAGACCCAGTGTTTGTACTAGATTGGGATATTCAGACCCAGTGTTTGTACTAGATTGGGATATTTAGACCCAGGGTTTGTTCAAGCTTGGGAGATTCAGACCCAGTGTTTGCTCAGGATTGGGATATTCAGACCCAGTGTTTGTACTAGATTGGGATATTTAGACCCAGGGTTTGTTCAAGCTTGGGAGATTCAGACCCAGTGTTTGCTCAGGATTGGGATATTCAGACCCAGTGTTTGTACTAGATTGGGATATTCAGACGCAGTGTTTGTACTAGATTGGGATATTTAGACTCAGTTTTTGTTCTGGATTGGAACATTCAGACCCAGTGTTTATTTTGGATTGGGATATTCAGACCCAGTGTTTGTACTAGATTGGGACATTCGGACCCAGTGTTTGATCTGGATTGGAACATTCAGACCCAGTGTTTGTACTAGATTGGGATATTTAGAACCAGTGTTATTTCTTGAATGGGATATTCAGACCCCGGCTTTTTTCAAGTTTGGGATATTCAGACCCAGTGTTTGTTCTGGATTGGGACGATGAGACCCAGTGGTTGTACTAGATTATGAAATTCAGACCCAGCATTTCTACTAGATTTGGACATTCAGACCCAGTGTTCATTCTGGATTGGGACAGTCAGATGCAGTATTTGTTCAAGATTGGGATGTTCAGACCCAGTGTTTGTTCAAGATGGGGATATTCAGACTCAGTGTTTGTTCTGGATTGGGGCATTCAGACTCAGTGTTTGTTCTGGTTTGGAACATCCTGACCCGGTGTTTGTACTATATTGGAACATTCAGACCCAGTGTTTGTTCTGGATTGGGATATTCAGACCCAGTGTTTGTTCTGGATTGGGATATTCAGACCCAGTGTTTGTTCTGGATTGAGACATTCAGACCCAGTGTTTGTTCTGGATTGGGACAGTCAGACCCAGTACTTGTTCTGGATTGGGACATTCAGACCCAGTGTTTGTACTAGATTGGCACATTCAGACACAACATTGGTTCTGGATTGGGACATTCAGACCCAGTGTTTGTTCTCGATATGGACCTTCAGTCCTAATGTTTGTTCTGGATTGGGACATTCTGACCCAATATTTGTTCTAGACTGGGAATTCGGACCCAGTGTTTGTTTTAGATTGGGATATTCTGACCCAGTGTTTGTTCTAGATTGGTACATTCAAACCCAGTGTTTGTACTAGATTGGGATATTCAGATCCACTGTTTGCTCAGGATTGGGATATTCAGACCCAGTGTTTGTACTAGATTGGAACATTCAGACCCAGTGTTTGTTCAAGATTGCGATATTCAGACCCAGTGTTTGTGCAAGGTTGGGATATTCAGACTCAGTATTTGTACAAATTGGGATATTCAGACCCAGTGTTTGCTCAGGATTGGGATATTCAGACCCAGTGTTTGTACTAGATTGGGATATTCAGACCCAGTGTTTGTACTAGATTGGGATATTCAGACCCAGGGTTTGTTCAAGCTTGGGATATTCAGACCCAGGGTTTATACTAGATTGGGACATTCAGACCCACTGTTTGTTCAAGATTGGGATACTCAGACCCAGGGTTTGTTCTGGATTGGAACATTCAGACCCAGTATTTGTTCTAGTTTGGAACATTCAGATCCAGTATTTATTCTGGATTGGAACATTCAGACACAGTGTTTGTTCTGGATTTGGACAGTCAGGCACAGTGTTTGTTCTGGATTGGAACATCCTGACCCGGTGTTTGTATCTGATTGGATTGTTCTGACTTAGTGTTTGTTCTAGATTGTGACATTCAGACACAGTGTTTGTTCTCGATTCGAACATTCAGACCAAATGCTTGTTCTAGATTGGGACATTCAGATCCAGTGTTTGTTCTGGATTGGGACATTCAGACAAAGCGTTTGTTCTGGACTGAGACATTCAAACCCAGTGTTTGTTCTGGATTGGGTCATTCAGACCCAGTGTTTGCTCAGGATTGGGAGATTCAGACCCAGTGTTTGATCTGGATTGGGACAGTCAGACCCAGTGTTTGTTCTGGATTGGGATATTCAGACTCAGTTTTTGTTCCGGATTGGAACATTCAGACCCAGTGTTTGTTCTGGATTGGGATATTCAGACCCAGTGTTTGTATAATTTGGGATATTCAGACCCAGTGTTTGCTCAGGATTGGGATATTCAGACTCAGTTTTTGTTCTGGATTGGAACATTCAGACCCAGCGTTTCTACTAGATTTGGACATTCAGACCCAGGGTTCATTCTGGATTGGGACAGTCAGATGCAGTATTTGTTCAAGATTGGGATGTTCTGACTCAGTGTTTGTACTATATTGGAACATTCAGACCTAGTGTTTGTTCTGGATTGGGACATTCGGACCCAGTAATTGTTTAAGATTGGGATATTCAGACCCAGTGTTTGTACTAGATTGGAACATTCAGACCCAGTGTTTGTTCAAGATTGCGATATTCAGACCCAGTGTTTGTGCAAGGTTGGGATATTCAGACTCAGTATTTGTATAAATTGGGATATTCAGACCCAGTGTTTGCTCAGGATTGGGATATTCAGACTCAGTTTTTGTTCTGGATTGGAACATTCAGACCCAGCGTTTCTACTAGATTTGGACATTCAGACCCAGGGTTCATTCTGGATTGGGACAGTCAGATGCAGTATTTGTTCAAGATTGGGATGTTCAGACCCAGTGTTTGTTCAAGATGGGGATATTCAGACTCAGTGTTTGTACTATATTGGAACATTCAGACCCAGTGTTTGTTCTGGATTGGGACATTCAGATGCAGTGTTTGTTCTGGATTGGAACATTCAGACCCAGTGTTTGTACTAGATTGGGATATTTAGAACCAGTGTTATTTCTTGATTGGGATATTCAGATCCCGGCTTTGTTCAAGTTTGGGATATTCAGACCCAGTGTTTGTTCTGGATTGGGACGTTGAGACCCAGTGCTTGTACTAGATTACGACATTCAGACCCAGCGTTTCTACTAGATTTGGACATTCAGACCCAGTGTTCATTCTGGATTGGGACAGTCAGATGCAGTGTTTGTTCTGAATTTGGATATTCAGACCCAGTGTTTGTTCAAGATGGGGATATTCAGACCCAGTGTTTGTTCAAGACTGGGACATTGAGTACCAGTGTTTGTACTAGATTATGACATTCAGACCCAGTGTTTCTACTAGATTGGAACATTCAGACCTAGTGTTTGTTCTGGATTGGGACATTCGGACCCAGTAATTGTTTAAGATTGGGATATTCAGACCCAGTGTTTGTACTAGATTGGAACATTCAGACCCAGTGTTTGTTCAAGATTGCGATATTCAGACCCAGTGTTTGTGCAAGGTTGGGATATTCAGACTCAGTATTTGTATAAATTGGGATATTCAGACCCAGTGTTTGCTCAGGATTGGGATATTCAGACTCAGTTTTTGTTCTGGATTGGAACATTCAGACCCAGCGTTTCTACTAGATTTGGACATTCAGACCCAGGGTTCATTCTGGATTGGGACAGTCAGATGCAGTATTTGTTCAAGATTGGGATGTTCAGACCCAGTGTTTGTTCAAGATGGGGATATTCAGACTCAGTGTTTGTACTATATTGGAACATTCAGACCCAGTGTTTGTTCTGGATTGGGACATTCAGATGCAGTGTTTATTCTGGATTGGGACATTCATACCCAGTGTTGGTTCTGGATTAGCACAGTCAGACCCAATGATTGTTCTGGTTTGGAACATCCTGACCCGGTGTTTGTACTAGATTGGAACATTCAGACCCAGTGTTTGTTCTAGATTGGAACATTCAGACCCAGTGTTTGTTCTAGATTGGGACGTTCAGACGCCATGTTTGTTCTGGATTGGGACATTCAGACCCAGTATTTGTACTAGATTACAAAATTCAGACCCAGTGTTTCTACTAGATTGGGACATTCAGACACAGTGTTTGTACTAGATTGGGACATACAGACCCAGTGTTTGTTCAAGATTGGGATACTCAGACCCAGGGTTTGTTCTGGATTGGAACATTCAGACCCAGTGTTTGTACTAGATTGGAACATTCAGACCCAGTGTTTGTTCTAGATTGGAACATTCAGACCCAGTGTTTGTTTTAGATTGGGACATTCAGACGCCATGTTTGTTCTGGATTGGGACATTCAGACAATGCCTTTGTTCAAGATTGGGATATTCAGATCCAGTGTTTGTTCCAGATTGGGATATTCAAACTCAGTGTTTGTATTATATTGGAACATTCAGACCCAGTATTCGTTCTGGATTGGGACAGTCAGAGGCAAAGTTTGTTCTGGATTGGAACATCCTGACCCGGTGTTTGTATGAGATTGGATTGTTCTGACCCAGTGTTTGTTCTAGATTTCGACAAGTTTGGGATATTCAGACACAGTGTTTGTTCTGGATTGGGACGTTGAGACCCAGTGTTTGTACTAGATTACGACATTCAGAGCCAGTATTTCTACTAGATTGGGACATTCAGACCCAGTGTTCATTCTGGATTGGGACAGTCAGATGCAGTATTTGTTCAAGATTGTGATGTTCAGACTCAGTGTTTGTACTATATTGGAACATTCAGGCCCAGTGTTTGTTCTGGTTTGGGACATTCAGACCCAGTGTTCATTCTGGATTGGGACAGTCAGACGCAGTGTTTGTTCTGGATTGGAACATCCTGACCCAGTATTTGGATGAGATTGGAACATTCAGACCCAGCGTTTGTTCTGACTGGGACATTCAAACCCAGTGTTTGTTCTGGATTTGGACATTCACACCCAGTGTTTATTCTGATTGAGACATTCATACCCAGTCTTGGTTCTGGTTTGGAACATCCTGACCCGGTGTTTGTACGAGATTAGATCATTCTGACCCAGTGTTTGTTCTAAATTGAGACATTCAGACCTAGTGTTTGTTCAAGATTGAGACATTCAGACCCAGTGTTTGTTCTGGATTGGAACGTTCAGACCCAGTGTTTGTTTTGGATTGGGACATTCAGACCCAGTGTTTGTACTAGATTGGGACATTCAGACCCAGTGTTTGTTCTGGATTGGGACATTCAGACACAGTTTTTGCACGAGATTGGAACATTCAGACGCAATATTTGTTCTAGATTAGGACATTCAGACGCAATATTTGTTCTAGATTGGGACAGTCCGAATCAATGTTTGTTCAAGATTGGGACATTCAGACCCAGTGTTTGTTCTCGATTGGGACATTCAGTCCTAATGTTTGTTCAGGATTGGGACATTCAGACCCAGTGTTTGTTCTGGACTGGGAATTCAGAAACAGTGTTTATTCAAGATTGGGATATTCAGACCCATTGTTTGTTCAAGATTGGAACATTCAAATCCAGTGTTTGTTCTAGATTGGGATATTAAGACCCAATGTTTGTTCTAGACTGGTACATTCAGACCCAGTGTTTGTACTAGATCGGTACATTCAGACCCAGTGATTGTTCAAGATTGGGATATTCAGACCCATTATTTGCGCAGGTTTGGGACATTCATACCCAGTGTTTGTACTAGATTTCGAAATTCAGACCCAGTGTTTCTACTAGATTGGAATATTCAGATCCAGTGTTTTTTCTAGATTGGTACATTCAGACCCAGTGGTTGTTCAAGATTGGGATATTCAGACCGAGTGTTTGCTCAGGATTGGGATATTCAGACCCAATGTTTGTTCAAGACTGAAACATTCAGACCCATTATTTGTTCTGGACTGGATCATTCAGACCCAGTGTTTGCTCAGGATTGGAACATTCAGACCCAGTGTTTGTACTAGATTGGGACATTCAGACCCAGTGTTTGATCTGGATTGGGATATTCAGACCCAGTGTTTGTTCTGGATTGGGGTATTCAGACCCAGTTTTCGTTCTGGATTGGAGCATTCAGACCCAGTGTTTGTTGTAGGTTGGGACATTCAGATCCAGTGTTCGTTCTGGATTGGGACATTCAGACAAAGCCTTTGTTCTGGACTGAGACATTGAAACCCAGTGTTTGTTCTAGATTGGGATATTCAGACCCAGTGTTTGATCTGGATTGGTACAGTCAGACCCAGTGTTTGTTCTGGATTGGGACATTCAGACCCAGTGTTTGTTCTGGATTGGAACATTCGGACCCAGTGTTTGTTCTGGATTGGGATATTCAGACCCAGTGTTTGATCTGGATTGTTACAGCCAGACCCAGTGTTTGTTCTGGATTGGGACATTCAGACCCAGTGTTTGTTCTGGATTGGGATATTCAGATCCAGTGTTTGTTCTGGATTGGAACATTCGGACCCAGTGTTTGTACTAGATTGGGATATTCAGACCCAGTGTTATTTCTAGATTGGGATATTCAGACCCCGGCTTTTTTCAAGTTTGGGATATTCAGACACAGTGTTTGTTCTGGATTGGGACGTTGAGACCCAGTGTTTGTAATAGATTACAACATTCAGACCCAGTGTTTGTACTGGATTGGGACATTCAGACCGAGTGTTCATTTTGGATTGGGACAGTCAGACGCAGTGTTTGTTCTGGATTGGAACATCCTGACCCAGTATTTGGATGAGATTGGAACATTCAGACCCAGCGTTTGTTCTGACTGGGACATTCAAACCCAGTGTTTGTTCTGGATTTGGACATTCACACCCAGTGTTTATTCTGATTGAGACATTCATACCCAGTCTTGGTTCTGGTTTGGAACATCCTGACCCGGTGTTTGTACGAGATTAGATCATTCTGACCCAGTGTTTGTTCTAAATTGAGACATTCAGACCTAGTGTTGTTCAAGATTGAGACATTCAGACCCAGTGTTTGTTCTGGATTGGAACATTCAGACCCAGTGTTTGATTTGGATTGGGACATTCAGACCCAGTGTTTGTACTAGATTGGAACATTCAGATCCAGTGTTTGTTCAAGATTGGGACATTCAAACCCAGTGTTTATTCTAGATTGAGACATTCAGACACAGTGTTTGTACTAGATTGGGACATACAGACCCAGTGTTTGTTCAAGATTGGGATACTCAGACCCAGGGTTTGTTCTGGATTGGAACATTCAGACCCAGTGTTTGTTCTAGATTGGAACATTCAGACCCAGTGTTTGTTTTAGATTGGGACATTCAGACGCCATGTTTGATCTGGATTGGGACATTCAGACAATGCCTTTGTTCAAGATTGGGATATTCAGATCCAGTGTTTGTTCCAGATTGGGATATTCAAACTCAGTGTTTGTATTATATTGGAACATTCAGACCCAGTATTCGTTCTGGATTGGGACAGTCAGACACAATGTTTGTTCTGGATTGGAACATCCTGACCCGGTGTTTGTACTGGATTGGGATATTCAGACCCAGTGTTTGTTCTAGATTGGGACATTCAGACCCAGTGTTTGCTCAGGATTGGAACATTCAGACCAAGTGCTTGTACTAGATTGGGACATTCAGACCCAGTGTTTGATCTGGATTGGGATATTCAGACCCAGTGTTTGTTCTGGATTGGGGTATTCAGACCCAGTTTTTGTTCTGGATTGGAACATTCAGACCCAGTGTTTGTTGTAGGTTGGGACATTCAGATCCAGTGCTTGTTCTGGATTGGGACATTCAGACAAAGCCTTTGTTCTGGACTGAGACATTGAAACCCAGTGTTTGTTCTGGATTGGGATATTCAGACCCAGTGTTTGATCTGGATTGGTACAGTCAGACCCAGTGTTTGTTCTGGATTGGGATATTCAGACCCAGTGTTTGTTCTGGATTGGAACATTCGGACCCAGTGTTTGTACTAGATTGGGATATTCAGACCCAGTGTTATTTCTAGATTGGGATATTCAGAACCCGGCTTTTTTCAAGTTTGGGATATTCAGACACAGTGTTTGTTCTGGATTGGGACGTTGAGACCCAGTGTTTGTACTAGATTACGACATTCAGAGCCAGTATTTATACTAGATTAGGACATTCAGACCCAGTGTTCATTCTGGATTGCGACAGTCAGATGCAGTATTTGTTCAAGATTGTGATGTTCAGACTCAGTGTTTGTACTATATTGGAACATTCAGGCCCAGTGTTTGTTCTGGTTTGGGACATTCAGACCCAGTGTTCATTCTGGATTGGGACAGTCAGATGCAGTATTTGTTCAAGATTGTGATGTTCAGTCTCAGTGTTTGTACTAAATTGGAACATTCAGGCCCAGTGTTTGTTCTGATTTGGGACATTCAGACCCAGTGTTCATTCTGGATTGGGACAGTCAGACGCAGTGTTTGTTCTGGATTGGGATATTCAGACCCAGTATTTGGATGCGATTGGAACATTCAGACCCAGTATTTGTTCTAGATTGGGACATTCAGACCCAGTGTTTGTTCTGGATTTGGACATTCACACCCAGTGTTTGTTCTGGATTGGGACATTCAGACCCAGTTTTTGCACGAGATTGGAACATTCAGACGCAATGTTTGTTCAAGATTGGGACATTCAGACCCAGTGTTTGTTCTCGATTGGGACATTCAGTCCTAATGTTTGTTCAGGATTGGGACATTCAGACCCAGTGTTTGTTCTGGACTGGGAATTCAGAAACAGTGTTTATTCAAGATTGGGATATTCAGACCCATTGTTTGTTCAAGATTGGAACATTCAAATCCAGTGTTTGTTCTAGATTGGGATATTAAGACCCAATGTTTGTTCTAGACTGGTACATTCAGACCCAGTGTTTGTACTAGATCGGTACATTCAGACCCAGTGATTGTTCAAGATTGGGATATTCAGACCCATTATTTGCGCAGGTTTGGGACATTCATACCCAGTGTTTGTACTAGATTACGACATTCAGACCCAGTGTTTCTACTAGATTGGAATATTCAGATCCAGTGTTTTTTCTAGATTGGTACATTCAGACCCAGTGGTTGTTCAAGATTGGGATATTCAGACCTAGTGTTTGCTCAGGATTGGGATATTCAGACCCAATGTTGTTCAAGATTGGAACATTCAGACCCATTATTTGTTCTGGACTGGATCATTCAGAACCAGTGTTCGTATTATATTGGAACATGCAGACCCAGTGTTTGTTCTAGATTGGGACATTCAGACACAGTTTTTGTTCTGGATTGGGACGTTCAGACAAAGTGTTTGTTCAAGATTGGGATATTCAGATCCAGTGTTTGTTCAAGATTGGGATATTCAGACTCAGTGTTTTTACTTTATTGGAACATTCAGACCCAGTGTTCGTTCTGGATTGGGACAGTCAGACACAATGTTTGTTCTGGATTGGAACATCCTGACCCGGTGTTTGTACTGGATTGGGATATTCAGACCCAGTGTTGGTTCTAGATTGGGACATTCAGACCCAGTGTTTGCTCAGGATTGGAACATTCAGACCCAGTGTTTGTACTAGATTGGGACATTCAGACCCAGTGTTTGATCTGGATTGGGGTATTCAGACCCAGTGTTTGTTCTGGATTGGGGTATTCAGACCCAGTTTTTGTTCTGGATTGGAACATTCAGACCCAGTGTTTGTTGTAGGTTGGGACATTCAGATCCAGTGCTTGTTCTGGATTGGGACATTCAGACAAAGCCTTTGTTCTGGACTGAGACATTGAAACCCAGTGTTTGTTCTGGATTGGGATATTCAGACCCAGTGTTTGATCTGGATTGGTACAGTCAGACCCAGTGTTTGTTCTGGATTGGGATATTCAGACCCAGTGTTTGTTCTGGATTGGAACATTCGGACCCAGTGTTTGTACTAGATTGGGATATTCAGACCCAGTGTTATTTCTAGATTGGGATATTCAGACCCCGGCTTTTTTCAAGTTTGGGATATTCAGACACAGTGTTTGTTCTGGATTGGGATATTGAGACCCAGTGTTTGTTCAAGACTGGGACATTGAGAACCAGTGTTTATACTAGATTATGACATTCAGACCCAGTGTTTCTACTAGATTGAACATTCAGACCTAGTGTTTGTTCTGGATTGGGACATTCAGACCCAGTAATTGTTTAAGATTGGGTTATTCAGTCCCAGTGTTTGTTCTGGATTGGAACATTCAGACCCAGCGTTTGTTCAAGATTGGAACATTCAGACCCAGTGTTTGTACTGGATTGGGATATTCAGACCCAGTGTTTGTATTAGATTGGAACATTCGGACCCAGTGTTTGATCTGGATTGGAACATTCAGACCCAGTGTTTGATCTGGATTGGGATATTTAGAACCAGTGTTATTTCTTGATTGGGGTATTCAGACCCAGTTTTTGTTCTGGATTGGAGCATTCAGACCCAGTGTTTGTTGTAGGTTGGGACATTCAGATCCAGTGTTTGTTCTGGATTGGGACATTCAGACAAAGCCTTTGTTCTGGACTGAGACTTTGAAACCCAGTGTTTGTTCTGGATTGGGATATTCAGACCCAGTGTTTGATCTGGATTGGTACAGTCAGACCCAGTGTTTGTTCTGGATTGGGATATTCAGACCCAGTGTTTGTTCTGGATTGGAACATTCGGACCCAGTGTTTGTACTAGATTGGGATATTCAGACACAGTGTTATTTCTAGATTGGGATATTCAGACCCCGGCTTTTTTCAAGTTTGGGATATTCAGACACAGTGTTTGTTCTGGATTGGGATATTGAGACCCAGTGTTTGTTCAAGACTGGGACATTGAGAACCAGTGTTTATACTAGATTACGACATTCAGACCCAGTGTTTCTACTAGATTGGAACATTCAGACCCAGTGTTTGATCTGGATTGGGATATTCAGACCCAGTGTTTGTTCTGGATTGGGGTATTCAGACCCAGTTTTTGTTCTGGATTGGAACATTCAGACCCAGTGTTTGTTGTAGGTTGGGACATTCAGATCCAGTGCTTGTTCTGGATTGGGACATTCAGACAAAGCCTTTGTTCTGGACTGAGACATTGAAACCCAGTGTTTGTTCTGGATTGGGATATTCAGACCCAGTGTTTGATCTGGATTGGTACAGTCAGACCCAGTGTTTGTTCTGGATTGGGATATTCAGACCCAGTGTTTGTTCTGGATTGGAACATTCGGACCCAATGTTTGTACTAGATTGGGATATTCAGACCCAGTGTTATTTCTAGATTGGGATATTCAGACCCCGGCTTTTTTCAAGTTTGGGATATTCAGACACAGTGTTTGTTCTGGATTGGGACGTTGAGACCCAGTGTTTGTACTAGATTACGACATTCAGAGCCAGTATTTCTACTAGATTAGGACATTCAGACCCAGTGTTCATTCTGGATTGGGACAGTCAGATGCAGTATTTGTTCAAGATTGTGATGTTCAGACTCAGTGTTTGTACTATATTGGAACATTCAGGCCCAGTGTTTGTTCTGGTTTGGGACATTCAGACCCAGTGTTCATTCTGGATTGGGACAGTCAGACGCAGTGTTTGTTCTGGATTGGAACATCCTGACCCAGTATTTGGAGGAGATTGGAACATTCAGACCCAGCGTTTGTTCTGACTGGGACATTCAAACCCAGTGTTTGTTCTGGATTTGGACATTCACACCCAGTGTTTATTCTGATTGAGACATTCATACCCAGTCTTGGTTCTGGTTTGGAACATCCTGACCCGGTGTTTGTACGAGATTAGATCATTCTGACCCAGTGTTTGTTCTAAATTGAGACATTCAGACCTAGTGTTTGTTCAAGATTGAGACATTCAGACCCAGTGTTTGTTCTGGATTGGAACGTTCAGACCCAGTGTTTGTTTTGGATTGGGACATTCAGACCCAGTGTTTGTACTAGATTGGGACATTCAGACCCAGTGTTTGTACTAGATTGGGACATTCAGACCCAGTGTTTGTTCTGGATTGGGACATTCAGACCCAGTTTTTGTATGAGATTGGAACATTCAGACGCAATATTTGTTCTAGATTAGGACATTCAGACCCAGCGTTTGTTCTAGATTGGGACAGTCCGAATCAATGTTTGTTCTAGATTGGGACATTCAGACCCAGTGTTTGTTCTCGATTGGGACATTCAGTCCTAATGTTTGTTCAGGATTGGGACATTCAGACCCAGTGTTTGTTCTGGACTGGGAATTCAGAAACAGTGTTTATTCAAGATTGGGATATTCAGACCCATTGTTTGTTCAAGATTGGAACATTCAAATCCAGTGTTTGTTCTAGATTGGGATATTAAGACCCAATGTTTGTTCTAGACTGGTACATTCAGACCCAGTGTTTGTACTAGATCGGTACATTCAGACCCAGTGATTGTTCAAGATTGGGATATTCAGACCCATTATTTGCGCAGGTTTGGGACATTCATACCCAGTGTTTGTACAAGATTACGACATTCAGACCCAGTGTTTCTACTAGATTGGAATATTCAGATCCAGTGTTTTTTCTAGATTGGTACATTCAGACCCAGTGGTTGTTCAAGATTGGGATATTCAGACCTAGTGTTTGCTCAGGATTGGGATATTCAGACCCAATGTTTGTTCAAGATTGGAACATTCAGACCCATTATTTGTTCTGGACTGGATCATTCAGACCCAGTGTTTGTATTATATTGGAACATGCAGACCCAGTGTTTGTTCTAGATTGGGACATTCAGACACAGTTTTTGTTCTGGATTGGGACGTTCAGACAAAGTGTTTGTTCAAGATTGGGATATTCAGATCCAGTGTTTGTTCAAGATTGGGATATTCAGACTCAGTGTTTTTACTTTATTGGAACATTCAGACCCAGTGTTCGTTCTGGATTGGGACAGTCAGACACAATGTTTGTTCTGGATTGGAACATCCTGACCCGGTGTTTGTACTGGATTGGGATATTCAGACCCAGTGTTTGTTCTAGATTGGGACATTCAGACCCAGTGTTTGCTCAGGATTGGAACATTCAGACCCAGTGTTTGTACTAGATTGGGACATTCAGACCCAGTGTTTGATCTGGATTGGGATATTCAGACCCAGTGTTTGTTCTGGATTGGGGTATTCAGACCCAGTTTTTGTTCTGGATTGGAACATTCAGACCCAGTGTTTGTTGTAGGTTGGGACATTCAGATCCAGTGCTTGTTCTGGATTGGGACATTCAGACAAAGCCTTTGTTCTGGACTGAGACATTGAAACCCAGTGTTTGTTCTGGATTGGGATATTCAGACCCAGTGTTTGATCTGGATTGGTACAGTCAGACCCAGTGTTTGTTCTGGATTGGGATATTCAGACCCAGTGTTTGTTCTGGATTGGAACATTCGGACCCAGTGTTTGTACTAGATTGGGATATTCAGACCCAGTGTTATTTCTAGATTGGGATATTCAGACCCCGGCTTTTTTCAAGTTTGGGATATTCAGACACAGTGTTTGTTCTGGATTGGGATATTGAGACCCAGTGTTTGTTCAAGACTGGGACATTGAGAACCAGTGTTTATACTAGATTACGACATTCAGACCCAGTGTTTCTACTAGATTGGAACATTCAGACCTAGTGTTTGTTCTGGATTGGGACATTCAGACCCAGTAATTGTTTAAGATTGGGTTATTCAGTCCCAGTGTTTGTACTAGATTGGAACATTCAGACCCAGCGTTTGTTCAAGATTGGAACATTCAGACCCAGTGTTTGTACTGGATTGGGATATTCAGACCCAGTGTTTGTACTAGATTGGGACATTCGGACCCAGTGTTTGATCTGGATTGGAACATTCAGACCCAGTGTTTGTACTAGATTGGGATATTTAGAACCAGTGTTATTTCTTGATTGGGGTATTCAGACACAGTTTTTGTTCTGGATTGGAGCATTCAGACCCAGTGTTTGTTGTAGGTTGGGACATTCAGATCCAGTGTTTGTTCTGGATTGGGACATTCAGACAAAGCCTTTGTTCTGGACTGAGACTTTGAAACCCATTGTTTGTTCTGGATTGGGATATTCAGACCCAGTGTTTGATCTGGATTGGTACAGTCAGACCCAGTGTTTGTTCTGGATTGGGATATTCAGACCCAGTGTTTGTTCTGGATTGGAACATTCGGACCCAGTGTTTGTACTAGATTGGGATATTCAGACCCAGTGTTCATTCTGGATTGGGACAGTCAGATGCAGTATTTGTTCAAGATTGTGATGTTCAGTCTCAGTGTTTGTACTATATTGGAACATTCAGGCCCAGTGTTTGTTCTGATTTGGGACATTCAGACCCAGTGTTCATTCTGGATTGGGACAGTCAGACACAGTGTTTGTTCTGGATTGGGATATTCAGACCCAGTATTTGGATGAGATTGGAACATTCAGACCCAGCGTTTGTTCTGATTGGGACAGTCAGACCCAGTGTTTGTACTAGATTGGGACATTCAGACCCAGTGTTTGATCTGGATTGGGATATTCAGACCCAGTGTTTGTTCTGGATTGGGGTATTCAGACCCAGTTTTTGTTCTGGATTGGAGCATTCAGACCCAGTGTTTGTTGTAGGTTGGGACATTCAGATCCAGTGCTTGTTCTGGATTGGGACAGTCAGACAAAGCCTTTTTTCTGGACTGAGACATTGAAACCCAGTGTTTGTTCTAGATTGGGATATTCAGACCCAGTGTTTGATCTGGATTGGTACAGTCAGACCCAGTGTTTGTTCTGGATTGGGACATTCAGACCCAGTGTTTGTTCTGGTTTGGGATATTCAGACCCAGTGTTTGTTCTGGATTGGAACATTCGGACCCAGTGTTTGTTCTGGATTGGGACATTCAGACCCAGTGTTTGTTCTGGATTGGGATATTCAGACCCAGTGTTTGATCTGGATTGGTACAGCCAGACCCAGTGTTTGTTCTGGATTGGGACATTCAGACCCAGTGTTTGTTCTGGATTGGGATATTCAGATCCAGTGTTTGTTCTGGATTGGAACATTCGGACCCAGTGTTTGTACTAGATTGGGATATTCAGACCCAGTGTTATTCCTAGATTGGGATATTCAGACCCCGGCTTTTTTCAAGTTTGGGATATTCAGACACAGTGTTTGTTCTGGATTGGGACGTTGAGACCCAGTGTTTGTAATAGATTACAACATTCAGACCCAGTGTTTGTACTGGATTGGGACATTCAGACCTAGTGTACATTTTGGATTGGGACAGTCAGACGCAGTGTTTGTTCTGGATTGGAACATCCTGACCCAGTATTTGGATAAGATTGGAACATTCAGACCCAGTATTTTTTCTAGATTGGGACATTCAGACCCAGCGTTTGTTCTGACTGGGACATTCAAACCCAGTGTTTGTTCTAGATTGAGACATTCAGACCTAGTGTTGTTCAAGATTGAGACATTCAGACCCAGTGTTTGTTCTGGATTGGCACATTCAGACCCAGTGTTTGTTTTGGATTGGGACATTCAGACACAGTGTTTGTACTAGATTGGAACATTCAGATCCAGTGTTTGTTCTGGATTGGGACATTCAGACCCAGTGTTTGTACTAGATTGGGACATTCAGATCCAGTGTTTGTTCTGGATTGGGACATTCAGACCAAGCCTTTGTTCTGGACTGAGACATTGAAACCCAGTGTTTGTTCTGGATTGGGATATTCAGACCCAGTGTTTGATCTGGATTGGTACAGTCAGACCCAGTGTTTGTTCTGGATTGGGATATTCAGACCCAGTGTTTGTTCTGGATTGGAACATTCGGACCCAGTGTTTGTACTAGATTGGGATATTCAGACCCAGTGTTATTTCTAGATTGGGATATTCAGACCCCGGCTTTTTTCAAGTTTGGGATATTCAGACACAGTGTTTGTTCTGGATTGGGACGTTGAGACCCAGTGTTTGTACTAGATTACGACATTCAGAGCCAGTATTTCTACTAGATTAGGACATTCAGACCCAGTGTTCATTCTGGATTGGGACAGTCAGATGCAGTATTTGTTCAAGATTGTGATGTTCAGACTCAGTGTTTGTACTATATTGGAACATTCAGGCCCAGTGTTTGTTCTGATTTGGGACATTCAGACCCAGTGTTCATTCTGGATTGGGACAGTCAGACGCAGTGTTTGTTCTGGATTGGGATATTCAGACCCAGTATTTGGATGAGATTGGAACATTCAGACCCAGTATTTGTTCTAGTTTGGGACATTCAGACCCAGCGTTTGTTCTGACTAGGACATTCAAACCCAGTGTTTATTCTAGATTGAGACATACAGACACTGTGTTTGTTCAAGATTGGGATACTCAGACCCAGTGTTTGTACTAGATTGGAACATTCAGACCCAGTGTTTGTTTTAGATTGGGACATTCAGACGCCATGTTTGTTCTGGATTGGGACATTCAGACAATGCCTTTGTTCAAGATTGGGATATTCAGATCCAGTGTTTGTTCCAGATTGGGATATTCAAACTCAGTGTTTGTATTATATTGGAACATTCAGACCCAGTATTCGTTCTGGATTGGGACAGTCAGAAGCAATGTTTGTTCTGGATTGGAACATCCTGACCCGGTGTTTGTACTGGATTGGGATATTCAGACCCAGTGATTGTTCTAGATTGGGACATTCAGACCCAGTGTTTGCTCAGGATTGGAACATTCAGACCCAGTGTTTGTGCTAGATTGGGACATTCAGACCCAGTGTTTGATCTGGATTGGGATATTCAGACCCAGTGTTTGTTCTGGATTGGGGTATTCAGACCCAGTTTTTGTTCTGGATTGGAACATTCAGACCCAGTGTTTGTTGTAGGTTGGGACATTCAGATCCAGTGCTTGTTCTGGATTGGGACATTCAGACAAAGCCTTTGTTCTGGACTGAGACATTGAAACCCAGTGTTTGTTCTGGATTGGGATATTCAGACCCAGTGTTTGATCTGGATTGGTACAGTCAGACCCAGTGTTTGTTCTGGATTGGGATATTCAGACCCAGTGTTTGTTCTGGATTGGAACATTCGGACCCAGTGTTTGTACTAGATTGGGATATTCAGACCCAGTGTTATTTCTAGATTGGGATATTCAGACCCCGGCTTTTTTCAAGTTTGGGATATTCAGACACAGTGTTTGTTCTGGATTGGGACGTTAGGACCCAGTGTTTGTACTAGATTACGACATTCAGAGCCAGTATTTCTACTAGATTGGGACATTCAGACCCAGTGTTCATTCTGGATTGGGACAGTCAGATGCAGTATTTGTTCTAGATTGTGATGTTCAGACTCAGTGTTTGTACTATATTGGAACATTCAGGCCCAGTGTTTGTTCTGGTTTGGGACATTCAGACCCAGTGTTCATTCTGGATTGGAACATTCAGACCCAGCGTTTGTTCTGACTGGGACATTCAAACCCAGTGTTTGTTCTGGATTTGGACATTCACACCCAGTGTTTATTCTGATTGAGACATTCATACCCAGTCTTGGTTCTGGTTTGGAACATCCTGACCCGGTGTTTGTACGAGATTAGATCATTCTGACCCAGTGTTTGTTCTAAATTGAGACATTCAGACCTAGTGTTTGTTCAAGATTGAGACATTCAGACCCAGTGTTTGTTCTGGATTGGAACGTTCAGACCCAGTGTTTGTTTTGGATTGGGACATTCAGACCCAGTGTTTGTACTAGATTGGGACATTCAGACCCAGTGTTTGTTCTGGATTGGGACATTCAGACCCAGTTTTTGCACGAGATTGGAACATTCAGACGCAATATTTGTTCTAGATTAGGACATTCAGACCCCGCGTTTGTTCTAGATTGGGACAGTCCGAATCAATGTTTGTTCAAGATTGGGACATTCAGACCCAGTGTTTGTTCTCGATTGGGACATTCAGTCCTAATGTTTGTTCAGGATTGGGACATTCAGACCCAGTGTTTGTTCTGGACTGGGAATTCAGAAACAGTGTTTATTCAAGATTGGGATATTCAGACCCATTGTTTGTTCAAGATTGGAACATTCAAATCCAGTGTTTGTTCTAGATTGGGATATTAAGACCCAATGTTTGTTCTAGACTGGTACATTCAGACCCAGTGTTTGTACTAGATCGGTACATTCAGACCCAGTGATTGTTCAAGATTGGGATATTCAGACCCATTATTTGCGCAGGTTTGGGACATTCATACCCAGTGTTTGTACTAGATTACGACATTCAGACCCAGTGTTTCTACTAGATTGGAATATTCAGATCCAGTGTTTTTTCTAGATTGGTACATTCAGACCCAGTGGTTGTTCAAGATTGGGATATTCAGACCTAGTGTTTGCTCAGGATTGGGATATTCAGACCCAATGTTTGTTCAAGATTGGAACATTCAGACCCATTATTTGTTCTGGACTGGATCATTCAGACCCAGTGTTTGTATTATATTGGAACATGCAGACCCAGTGTTTGTTCTAGATTGGGACATTCAGACGCAGTTTTTGTTCTGGATTGGGACGTTCAGACAAAGTGTTCGTTCAAGATTGGGATATTCAGATCCAGTGTTTGTTCAAGATTGGGATATTCAGACTCAGTGTTTTTACTTTATTGGAACATTCAGACCCAGTGTTCGTTCTGGATTGGGACAGTCAGACACAATGTTTGTTCTGGATTGGAACATCCTGACCCGGTGTTTGTACTGGATTGGGATATTCAGACACAGTGTTTGTTCTAGATTGGGACATTCAGACCCAGTGTTTGCTCAGGATTGGAACATTCAGACCCAGTGTTTGTTCTGGATTGGGACATTCAGACCCAGTGTTTGTTCTGGATTGGGATATTCAGACCCAGTGTTTGTTCTGGATTGGAACATTCGGACCCAGTGTTTGTTCTGGATTGGGACATTCAGACCCAGTGTTTGTTCTGGATTGGGACATTCAGACCCAGTGTTTGTTCTGGATTGGGATATTCAGATCCAGTGTTTGTTCTGGATTGGAACATTCGGACCCAGTGTTTGTACTAGATTGGGACATTCAGACCCAGTGTTATTTCGAGATTGGGATATTCAGACCCCGGCTTTTTTCAAGTTTGGGATATTCAGACACAGTGTTTGTTCTGGATTGGGACGTTGAGACCCAGTGTTTGTAATAGATTACAACATTTAGACCCAGTGTTTGTACTGGATTGGGACATGCAGACCGAGTGTTCATTTTGGATTGGGACAGTCAGACGCAGTGTTTGTTCTGGATTGGAACATCCTGACCCAGTATTTGGATTAGATTGGAACATTCAGACCCAGTATTTGTTCTAGATTGGGACATTCAGACCCAGCGTTTGTTCTGACTGGGACATTCAAACCCAGTGTTTGTTCTAGATTGAGACATTCAGACCTAGTGTTGTTCAAGATTGAGACATTCAGACCCAGTGTTTGTTCTGGATTGGAACATTCAGACCCAGTGTTTGTTTTGGATTGGGACATTCAGACCCAGTGTTTGTACTAGATTGGAACATTCAGATCCAGTGTTTGTTCTGGATTGGGACATTCAGACCCAGTGTTTGTACTAGATTGGGACATTCAGATCCAGTGTTTGTTCTGGATTGGGACATTCAGACAAAGCCTTTGTTCTGGACTGAGACATTGAAACCCAGTGTTTGTTCTGGATTGGGATATTCAGACCCAATGTTTGATCTGGATTGGTACAGTCAGACCCAGTGTTTGTTCTGGATTGGGATATTCAGACCCAGTGTTTGTTCTGGATTGGAACATTCGGACCCAGTGTTTGTACTAGATTGGGATATTCAGACCCAGTGTTATTTCTAGATTGGGATATTCAGACCCCGGCTTTTTTCAAGTTTGGGATATTCAGACACAGTGTTTGTTCTGGATTGGGACGTTGAGACCCAGTGTTTGTACTAGATTACGACATTCAGAGCCAGTATTTCTACTAGATTAGGACATTCAGACCCAGTGTTCATTCTGGATTGGGACAGTCAGATGCAGTATTTGTTCAAGATTGTGATGTTCAGACTCAGTGCTTGTACTATATTGGAACATTCAGGCCCAGTGTTTGTTCTGATTTGGGACATTCAGACCCAGTGTTCATTCTGGATTGGGACAGTCAGACGCAGTGTTTGTTCTGGATTGGGATATTCAGACCCAGTATTTGGATGAGATTGGAACATTCAGATCCAGTATTTGTTCTAGATTGGGACATTCAGACCCAGCGTTTGTTCTGACTAGGACATTCAAACCCAGTGTTTGTTCTAGATTGAGACATTCAGACACAGTGTTTGTACTAGATTGGGACATACAGACCCAGTGTTTGTTCAAGATTGGGATACTCAGACCCAGGGTTTGTTCTGGATTGGAACATTCAGACCCAGTGTTTGTACTAGATTGGAACATTCAGACCCAGTGTTTGTTCTAGATTGGAACATTCAGACCCAGTGTTTGTTTTAGATTGGGACATTCAGACGCCATGTTTGTTCTGGATTGGGACATTCAGACAATGCCTTTGTTCAAGATTGGGATATTCAGATCCAGTGTTTGTTCCAGATTGGGATATTCAAACTCAGTGTTTGTATTATATTGGAACATTCAGACCCAGTATTCCTTCTGGATTGGGACAGTCAGAGGCAATGTTTGTTCTGGATTGGAACATCCTGACCCGGTGTTTGTATGAGATTGGATTGTTCTGACCCAGTGTTTGTTCTAGATTTTGACAAGTTTGGGATATTCAGACACAGTGTTTGTTCTGGATTGGGACGTTGAGACCCAGTGTTTGTACTAGATTACGACATTCAGAGCCAGTATTTCTACTAGATTGGGACATTCAGACCCAGTGTTCATTCTGGATTGGGACAGTCAGATGCAGTATTTGTTCAAGATTGTGATGTTCAGACTCAGTGTTTGTACTATATTGGAACATTCAGGCCCAGTGTTTGTTCTGGTTTGGGACATTCAGACCCAGTGTTCATTCTGGATTGGGACAGTCAGACGCAGTATTTGTTCTGGATTGCAACATCCTGACCCAGTATTTGGATGAGATTGGAACATTCAGACCCAGCGTTTGTTCTGACTGGGACATTAAAACCCAGTGTTTGTTCTGGATTTGGACATTCACACCCAGTGTTTATTCTGATTGAGACATTCATACCCAGTCTTGGTTCTGGTTTGGAACATCCTGACCCGGTGTATGTACGAAATTAGATCATTCTGACCCAGTGTTTGTTCTAAATTGAGACATTCAGATCCAGTGTTTGTTCAAGATTGAGACATTCAGACCCAGTGTTTGTTCTGGATTGGAACGTTCAGACCCAGTGTTTGTTTTGGATTGGGACATTCAGACCCAGTGTTTGTACTAGATTGGGACATTCAGACCCAGTGTTTGTTCTAGATTAGGACATTCAGACCCAGCGTTTGTTCTAGATTGGGACAGTCCGAATCAATGTTTGTTCAAGATTGGGACATTTAGACCCAGTGTTTGTTCTCGATTGGGACATTCAGTCCTAATGTTTGTTCAGGATTGGGACATTCAGACCCAGTGTTTGTTCTGGACTGGGAATTCATAAACAGTGTTTATTCAAGATTGGGATATTCAGACCCATTGTTTGTTCAAGATTGGAACATTCAAATCCAGTGTTTGTTCTAGATTGGGATATTAAGACCCAATGTTTGTTCTAGACTGGTACATTCAGACCCAGTGTTTGTACTAGATCGGTACATTCAGACCCAGTGATTGTTCAAGATTGGGATATTCAGACCCATTATTTGCGCAGGTTTGGGACATTCATACCCAGTGTTTGTACTAGATTACGACATTCAGACCCAGTGTTTCTACTAGATTGGAATATTCAGATCCAGTGTTTTTTCTAGATTGGTACATTCAGACCCAGTGGTTGTTCAAGATTGGGATATTCAGACCTAGTGTTTGCTCAGGATTGGGATATTCAGACCCAATGTTTGTTCAAGATTGGAACATTCAGACCCATTATTTGTTCTGGACTGGATCATTCAGACCCAGTGTTTGTATTATATTGGAACATGCAGACCCAGTGTTTGTTCTAGATTGGGACATTCAGACACAGTTTTTGTTCTGGATTGGGACGTTCAGACAAAGTGTTTGTTCAAGATTGGGATATTCAGATCCAGTGTTTGTTCAAGATTGGGATATTCAGACTCAGTGTTTTTACTTTATTGGAACATTCAGACCCAGTGTTCGTTCTGGATTGGGACAGTCAGACACAATGTTTGTTCTGGATTGGAACATCCTGACCCGGTGTTTGTACTGGATTGGGATATTCAGACCCAGTGTTTGTTCTAGATTGGGACATTCAGACCCAGTGTTTGCTCAGGATTGGAACATTCAGACCCAGTGTTTGTACTAGATTGGGACATTCAGACCCAGTGTTTGATCTGGATTGGGATATTCAGACCCAGTGTTTGTTCTGGATTGGGGTATTCAGACCCAGTTTTTGTTCTGGATTGGAACATTCAGACCCAGTGTTTGTTGTAGGTTGGGACATTCAGATCCAGTGCTTGTTCTGGATTGGGACATTCAGACAAAGCCTTTGTTCTGGACTGAGACATTGAAACCCAGTGTTTGTTCTGGATTGGGATATTCAGACCCAGTGTTTGATCTGGATTGGTACAGTCAGACCCAGTGTTTGTTCTGGATTGGGATATTCAGACCCAGTGTTTGTTCTGGATTGGAACATTCGGACCCAGTGTTTGTACTAGATTGGGATATTCAGACCCAGTGTTATTTCTAGATTGGGATATTCAGACCCCGGCTTTTTTCAAGTTTGGGATATTCAGACACAGTGTTTGTTCTGGATTGGGACGTTGAGACCCAGTGTTTGTACTAGATTACGACATTCAGAGCCAGTATTTCTACTAGATTAGGACATTCAGACCCAGTGTTCATTCTGGATTGGGACAGTCAGATGCAGTATTTGTTCAAGATTGTGATGTTCAGACTCAGTGCTTGTACTATATTGGAACATTCAGGCCCAGTGTTTGTTCTGGTTTGGGACATTCAGACCCAGTGTTCATTCTGGATTGGGACAGTCAGACGCAGTGTTTGTTCTGGATTGGAACATCCTGACCCAGTATTTGGATGAGATTGGAACATTCAGACCCAGCGTTTGTTCTGACTGGGACATTCAAACCCAGTGTTTGTTCTGGATTTGTACATTCACACCCAGTGTTTATTCTGATTGAGACATTCATACCCAGTCTTGGTTCTGGTTTGGAACATCCTGACCCGGTGTTTGTACGAGATTAGATCATTCTGACCCAGTGTTTGTTCTAAATTGAGACATTCAGACCTAGTGTTTGTTCAAGATTGAGACATTCAGACCCAGTGTTTGTTCTGGATTGGAACGTTCAGACCCAGTGTTTGTTTTGGATTGGGACATTCAGACCCAAAGTTTGTACTAGATTGGGACATTCAGACCCAGTGTTTGTTCTGGATTGGGACATTCAGACCCAGTTTTTGCACGAGATTGGAACATTCAGACGCAATATTTGTTCTAGATTAGGACATTCAGACCCCGCGTGTGTTCTAGATTGGGACAGTCCGAATCAATGTTTGTTCAAGATTGGGACATTCAGACCCAGTGTTTGTTCTCGATTGGGACATTCAGTCCTAATGTTTGTTCAGGATTGGGACATTCAGACCCAGTGTTTGTTCTGGACTGGGAATTCAGAAACAGTGTTTATTCAAGATTGGGATATTCAGACCCATTGTTTGTTCAAGATTGGAACATTCAAATCCAGTGTTTGTTCTAGATTGGGATATTAAGACCCAATGTTTGTTCTAGACTGGTACATTCAGACCCAGTGTTTGTACTAGATCGGTACATTCAGACCCAGTGATTGTTCAAGATTGGGATATTCAGACCCATTATTTGCGCAGGTTTGGGACATTCATACCCAGTGTTTGTACTAGATTACGACATTCAGACCCAGTGTTTCTACTAGATTGGAATATTCAGATCCAGTGTTTTTTCTAGATTGGTACATTCAGACCCAGTGGTTGTTCAAGATTGGGATATTCAGACCTAGTGTTTGCTCAGGATTGGGATATTAAGACCCAATGTTTGTTCAAGATTGGAACATTCAGACCCATTATTTGTTCTGGACTGGATCATTCAGACCCAGTGTTTGTATTATATTGGAACATGCAGACCCAGTGTTTGTTCTAGATTGGGCCATTCAGACGCAGTTTTTGTTCTGGATTGGGACGTTCAGACAAAGTGTTTGTTCAAGATTGGGATATTCAGATCCAGTGTTTGTTCAAGATTGGGATATTCAGACTCAGTGTTTTTACTTTATTGGAACATTCAGACCCAGTGTTCGTTCTGGATTGGGACAGTCAGACACAATGTTTGTTCTGGATTGGAACATCCTGACCCGGTGTTTGTACTGGATTGGGATATTCAGACCCAGTGTTGGTTCTAGATTGGGACATTCAGACCCAGTGTTTGCTCAGGATTGGAACATTCAGACCCAGTGTTTGTACTAGATTGGGACATTCAGACCCAGTGTTTGATCTGGATTGGGATATTCAGACCCAGTGTTTGTTCTGGATTGGGGTATTCAGACCCAGTTTTTGTTCTGGATTGGAACATTCAGACCCAGTGTTTGTTGTAGGTTGGGACATTCAGATCCAGTGCTTGTTCTGGATTGGGACATTCAGACAAAGCCTTTGTTCTGGACTGAGACATTGAAACCCAGTGTTTGTTCTGGATTGGGATATTCAGACCCAGTGTTTGATCTGGATTGGTACAGTCAGACCCAGTGTTTGTTCTGGATTGGGATATTCAGACCCAGTGTTTGTTCTGGATTGGAACATTCGGACCCAGTGTTTGTACTAGATTGGGATATTCAGACCCAGTGTTATTTCTAGATTGGGATATTCAGACCCCGGCTTTTTTCAAGTTTGGGATATTCAGACACAGTGTTTGTTCTGGATTGGGACGTTGAGACCCAGTGTTTGTACTAGATTACGACATTCAGAGCCAGTATTTCTACTAGATTAGGACATTCAGACCCAGTGTTCATTCTGGATTGGGACAGTCAGATGCAGTATTTGTTCAAGATTGTGATGTTCAGACTCAGTGCTTGTACTATATTGGAACATTCAGGCCCAGTGTTTGTTCTGGTTTGGGACATTCAGACCCAGTGTTCATTCTGGATTGGGACAGTCAGACGCAGTGTTTGTTCTGGATTGGAACATCCTGACCCAGTATTTGGATGAGATTGGGACATTCAGACCCAGCGTTTGTTCTGACTGGGACATTCAAACCCAGTGTTTGTTCTGGATTTGGACATTCACACCCAGTGTTTATTCTGATTGAGACATTCATACCCAGTCTTGGTTCTGGTTTGGAACATCCTGACCCGGTGTATGTACGAAATTAGATCATTCTGACCCAGTGTTTGTTCTAAATTGAGACATTCAGATCCAGTGTTTGTTCAAGATTGAGACATTCAGACCCAGTGTTTGTTCTGGATTGGAACGTTCAGACCCAGTGTTTGTTTTGGATTGGGACATTCAGACCCAGTGTTTGTACTAGATTGGGACATTCAGACCCAGTGTTTGTTCTAGATTAGGACATTCAGACCCAGCGTTTGTTCTAGATTGGGACAGTCCGAATCAATGTTTGTTCAAGATTGGGACATTTAGACCCAGTGTTTGTTCTCGATTGGGACATTCAGTCCTAATGTTTGTTCAGGATTGGGACATTCAGACCCAGTGTTTGTTCTGGACTGGGAATTCATAAACAGTGTTTATTCAAGATTGGGATATTCAGACCCATTGTTTGTTCAAGATTGGAACATTCAAATCCAGTGTTTGTTCTAGATTGGGATATTAAGACCCAATGTTTGTTCTAGACTGGTACATTCAGACCCAGTGTTTGTACTAGATCGGTACATTCAGACCCAGTGATTGTTCAAGATTGGGATATTCAGACCCATTATTTGCGCAGGTTTGGGACATTCATACCCAGTGTTTGTACTAGATTACGACATTCAGACCCAGTGTTTCTACTAGATTGGAATATTCAGATCCAGTGTTTTTTCTAGATTGGTACATTCAGACCCAGTGGTTGTTCAAGATTGGGATATTCAGACCTAGTGTTTGCTCAGGATTGGGATATTCAGACCCAATGTTTGTTCAAGATTGGAACATTCAGACCCATTATTTGTTCTGGACTGGATCATTCAGACCCAGTGTTTGTATTATATTGGAACATGCAGACCCAGTGTTTGTTCTAGATTGGGACATTCAGACACAGTTTTTGTTCTGGATTGGGACGTTCAGACAAAGTGTTTGTTCAAGATTGGGATATTCAGATCCAGTGTTTGTTCAAGATTGGGATATTCAGACTCAGTGTTTTTACTTTATTGGAACATTCAGACCCAGTGTTCGTTCTGGATTGGGACAGTCAGACACAATGTTTGTTCTGGATTGGAACATCCTGACCCGGTGTTTGTACTGGATTGGGATATTCAGACCCAGTGTTTGTTCTAGATTGGGACATTCAGACCCAGTGTTTGCTCAGGATTGGAACATTCAGACCCAGTGTTTGTACTTGATTGGGACATTCAGACCCAGTGTTTGATCTGGATTGGGATATTCAGACCCAGTGTTTGTTCTGGATTGGGGTATTCAGACCCAGTTTTTGTTCTGGATTGGAACATTCAGACCCAGTGTTTGTTGTAGGTTGGGACATTCAGATCCAGTGCTTGTTCTGGATTGGGACATTCAGACAAAGCCTTTGTTCTGGACTGAGACATTGAAACCCAGTGTTTGTTCTGGATTGGGATATTCAGACCCAGTGTTTGATCTGGATTGGTACAGTCAGACCCAGTGTTTGTTCTGGATTGGGATATTCAGACCCAGTGTTTGTTCTGGATTGGAACATTCGGACCCAGTGTTTGTACTAGATTGGGATATTCAGACCCAGTGTTATTTCTAGATTGGGATATTCAGACCCCGGCTTTTTTCAAGTTTGGGATATTCAGACACAGTGTTTGTTCTGGATTGGGACGTTGAGACCCAGTGTTTGTACTAGATTACGACATTCAGAGCCAGTATTTCTACTAGATTAGGACATTCAGACCCAGTGTTCATTCTGGATTGGGACAGTCAGATGCAGTATTTGTTCAAGATTGTGATGTTCAGACTCAGTGCTTGTACTATATTGGAACATTCAGGCCCAGTGTTTGTTCTGGTTTGGGACATTCAGACCCAGTGTTCATTCTGGATTGGGACAGTCAGACGCAGTGTTTGTTCTGGATTGGAACATCCTGACCCAGTATTTGGATGAGATTGGAACATTCAGACCCAGCGTTTGTTCTGACTGGGACATTCAAACCCAGTGTTTGTTCTGGATTTGTACATTCACACCCAGTGTTTATTCTGATTGAGACATTCATACCCAGTCTTGGTTCTGGTTTGGAACATCCTGACCCGGTGTTTGTACGAGATTAGATCATTCTGACCCAGTGTTTGTTCTAAATTGAGACATTCAGACCTAGTGTTTGTTCAAGATTGAGACATTCAGACCCAGTGTTTGTTCTGGATTGGAACGTTCAGACCCAGTGTTTGTTTTGGATTGGGACATTCAGACCCAAAGTTTGTACTAGATTGGGACATTCAGACCCAGTGTTTGTTCTGGATTGGGACATTCAGACCCAGTTTTTGCACGAGATTGGAACATTCAGACGCAATATTTGTTCTAGATTAGGACATTCAGACCCCGCGTGTGTTCTAGATTGGGACAGTCCGAATCAATGTTTGTTCAAGATTGGGACATTCAGACCCAGTGTTTGTTCTCGATTGGGACATTCAGTCCTAATGTTTGTTCAGGATTGGGACATTCAGACCCAGTGTTTGTTCTGGACTGGGAATTCAGAAACAGTGTTTATTCAAGATTGGGATATTCAGACCCATTGTTTGTTCAAGATTGGAACATTCAAATCCAGTGTTTGTTCTAGATTGGGATATTAAGACCCAATGTTTGTTCTAGACTGGTACATTCAGACCCAGTGTTTGTACTAGATCGGTACATTCAGACCCAGTGATTGTTCAAGATTGGGATATTCAGACCCATTATTTGCGCAGGTTTGGGACATTCATACCCAGTGTTTGTACTAGATTACGACATTCAGACCCAGTGTTTCTACTAGATTGGAATATTCAGATCCAGTGTTTTTTCTAGATTGGTACATTCAGACCCAGTGGTTGTTCAAGATTGGGATATTCAGACCTAGTGTTTGCTCAGGATTGGGATATTCAGACCCAATGTTTGTTCAAGATTGGAACATTCAGACCCATTATTTGTTCTGGACTGGATCATTCAGACCCAGTGTTTGTATTATATTGGAACATGCAGACCCAGTGTTTGTTCTAGATTGGGCCATTCAGACGCAGTTTTTGTTCTGGATTGGGACGTTCAGACAAAGTGTTTGTTCAAGATTGGGATATTCAGATCCAGTGTTTGTTCAAGATTGGGATATTCAGACTCAGTGTTTTTACTTTATTGGAACATTCAGACCCAGTGTTCGTTCTGGATTGGGACAGTCAGACACAATGTTTGTTCTGGATTGGAACATCCTGACCCGGTGTTTGTACTGGATTGGGATATTCAGACCCAGTGTTGGTTCTAGATTGGGACATTCAGACCCAGTGTTTGCTCAGGATTGGAACATTCAGACCCAGTGTTTGTACTAGATTGGGACATTCAGACCCAGTGTTTGATCTGGATTGGGATATTCAGACCCAGTGTTTGTTCTGGATTGGGGTATTCAGACCCAGTTTTTGTTCTGGATTGGAACATTCAGACCCAGTGTTTGTTGTAGGTTGGGACATTCAGATCCAGTGCTTGTTCTGGATTGGGACATTCAGACAAAGCCTTTGTTCTGGACTGAGACATTGAAACCCAGTGTTTGTTCTGGATTGGGATATTCAGACCCAGTGTTTGATCTGGATTGGTACAGTCAGACCCAGTGTTTGTTCTGGATTGGGATATTCAGACCCAGTGTTTGTTCTGGATTGGAACATTCGGACCCAGTGTTTGTACTAGATTGGGATATTCAGACCCAGTGTTATTTCTAGATTGGGATATTCAGACCCCGGCTTTTTTCAAGTTTGGGATATTCAGACACAGTGTTTGTTCTGGATTGGGACGTTGAGACCCAGTGTTTGTACTAGATTACGACATTCAGAGCCAGTATTTCTACTAGATTAGGACATTCAGACCCAGTGTTCATTCTGGATTGGGACAGTCAGATGCAGTATTTGTTCAAGATTGTGATGTTCAGACTCAGTGCTTGTACTATATTGGAACATTCAGGCCCAGTGTTTGTTCTGGTTTGGGACATTCAGACCCAGTGTTCATTCTGGATTGGGACAGTCAGACGCAGTGTTTGTTCTGGATTGGAACATCCTGACCCAGTATTTGGATGAGATTGGGACATTCAGACCCAGCGTTTGTTCTGACTGGGACATTCAAACCCAGTGTTTGTTCTGGATTTGGACATTCACACCCAGTGTTTATTCTGATTGAGACATTCATACCCAGTCTTGGTTCTGGTTTGGAACATCCTGACCCGGTGTTTGTACGAGATTAGATCATTCTGACCCAGTGTTTGTTCTAAATTGAGACATTCAGACCTAGTGTTTGTTCAAGATTGAGACATTCAGACCCAGTGTTTGTTCTGGATTGGAACGTTCAGACCCAGTGTTTGTTTTGGATTGGGACATTCAGACCCAGTTTTTGCACGAGATTGGAACATTCAGACGCAATATTTGTTCTAGATTAGGACATTCAGACCCCGCGTTTGTTCTAGATTGGGACAGTCCGAATCAATGTTTGTTCAAGATTGGGACATTCAGACCCAGTGTTTGTTCTCGATTGGGACATTCAGTCCTAATGTTTGTTCAGGATTGGGACATTCAGACCCAGTGTTTGTTCTGGACTGGGAATTCAGAAACAGTGTTTATTCAAGATTGGGATATTCAGACCCATTGTTTGTTCAAGATTGGAACATTCAAATCCAGTGTTTGTTCTAGATTGGGATATTAAGACCCAATGTTTGTTCTAGACTGGTACATTCAGACCCAGTGTTTGTACTAGATCGGTACATTCAGACCCAGTGATTGTTCAAGATTGGGATATTCAGACCCATTATTTGCGCAGGTTTGGGACATTCATACCCAGTGTTTGTACTAGATTACGACATTCAGACCCAGTGTTTCTACTAGATTGGAATATTCAGATCCAGTGTTTTTTCTAGATTGGTACATTCAGACCCAGTGGTTGTTCAAGATTGGGATATTCAGACCCAGTGTTTGCTCAGGATTGGGATATTCAGACCCAATGTTTGTTCAAGATTGGAACATTCAGACCCATTATTTGTTCTGGACTGGATCATTCAGACCCAGTGTTTGTATTATATTGGAACATGCAGACCCAGTGTTTGTTCTAGATTGGGACATTCAGACGCAGTTTTTGTTCTGGATTGGGACGTTCAGACAAAGTGTTTGTTCAAGATTGGGATATTCAGATCCAGTGTTTGTTCAAGATTGGGATATTCAGACTCAGTGTTTTTACTTTATTGGAACATTCAGACCCAGTGTTCGTTCTGGATTGGGACAGTCAGACACAATGTTTGTTCTGGATTGGAACATCCTGACCCGGTGTTTGTACTGGATTGGGATATTCAGACCCAGTGTTTGTTCTAGATTGGGACATTCAGACCCAGTGTTTGCTCAGGATTGGAACATTCAGACCCAGTGTTTGTACTAGATTGGGACATTCAGACCCAGTGTTTGATCTGGATTGGGATATTCAGACCCAGTGTTTGTTCTGGATTGGGGTATTCAGACCCAGTTTTTGTTCTGGATTGGAACATTCAGACCCAGTGTTTGTTGTAGGTTGGGACATTCAGATCCAGTGCTTGTTCTGGATTGGGACATTCAGACAAAGCCTTTGTTCTGGACTGAGACATTGAAACCCAGTGTTTGTTCTGGATTGGGATATTCAGACCCAGTGTTTGATCTGGATTGGTACAGTCAGACCCAGTGTTTGTTCTGGATTGGGATATTCAGACTCAGTGTTTGTTCTGGATTGGAACATTCGGACCCAGTGTTTGTACTAGATTGGGATATTCAGACCCAGTGTTATTTCTAGATTGGGATATTCAGACCCCGGCTTTTTTCAAGTTTGGGATATTCAGACACAGTGTTTGTTCTGGATTGGGACGTTGAGACCCAGTGTTTGTACTAGATTACGACATTCAGAGCCAGTATTTCTACTAGATTAGGACATTCAGACCCAGTGTTCATTCTGGATTGGGACAGTCAGATGCAGTATTTGTTCAAGATTGTGATGTTCAGACTCAGTGTTTGTACTATATTGGAACATTCAGGCCCAGTGTTTGTTCTGATTTGGGACATTCAGACCCAGTGTTCATTCTGGATTGGGACAGTCAGACGCAGTGTTTGTTCTGGATTGGGATATTCAGACCCAGTATTTGGATGAGATTGGAACATTCAGACCCAGCGTTTGTTCTGACTGGGACATTCAAACCCAGTGTTTGTTCTGGATTTGGACATTCACACCCAGTGTTTGTTCTAGATTGAGACATTCAGACACAGTGTTTGTACTAGATTGGGACATACAGACCCAGTGTTTGTTCAAGATTGGGATACTCAGACCCAGGGTTTGTTCTGGATTGGAACATTCAGACCCAGTGTTTGTACTAGATTGGAACATTCAGACCCAGTGTTTGTTCTAGATTGGAACATTCAGACCCAGTGTTTGTTTTCGATTGGGACATTCAGACACCATGTTTGTTCTGGATTGGGACATTCAGACAATGCCTTTGTTCAAGATTGGGATATTCAGATCCAGTGTTTGTTCCAGATTGGGATATTCAAACTCAGTGTTTGTATTATATTGGAACATTCAGACCCAGTATTCGTTCTGGACTGGGACAGTCAGAGGCAAAGTTTGTTCTGGATTGGAACATCCTGACCCGGTGTTTGTATGAGATTGGATTGTTCTGACCCAGTGTTTGTTCTAGATTTCGACAAGTTTGGGATATTCAGACACAGTGTTTGTTCTGGATTGGGACGTTGAGACCCAGTGTTTGTACTAGATTACGACATTCAGAGCCAGTATTTCTACTAGATTGGGACATTCAGACCCAGTGTTCATTCTGGATTGGGACAGTCAGACGCAGTGTTTGTTCTGGATTGGGATATTCAGACCCAGTATTTGGATGAGATTGGAACATTCAGACCCAGCGTTTGTTCTGACTGGGACAATCAAACCCAGTGTTTGTTCTGGATTTGGACATTCACACCCAGTGTTTATTCTGATTGAGACATTCATACCCAGTCTTGGTTCTGGTTTGGAACATCCTGACCCGGTGTTTGTACGAGATTAGATTATTCTGACCCAGTGTTTGTTCTAAATTGAGACATTCAGACCTAGTGTTTGTTCAAGATTGAGACATTCAGACCCAGTGTTTGTTCTGGATTGGAACGTTCAGACCCAGTGTTTGTTTTGGATTGGGACATTCAGACCCAGTGTTTGTACTAGATTGGGACATTCAGACCCAGTGTTTGTTCTAGATTAGGACATTCAGACCAAGCGTTTGTTCTAGATTGGGACATTCCGAATCAATGTTTGTTCAAGATTGGGACATTTAGACCCAGTGTTTGTTCTCGATTGGGACATTCAGTCCTAATGTTTGTTCAGGATTGGGACATTCAGACCCAGTGTTTGTTCTGGACTGGGAATTCATAAACAGTGTTTATTCAAGATTGGGATATTCAGACCCATTGTTTGTTCAAGATTGGAACATTCAAATCCAGTGTTTGTTCTAGATTGGGATATTAAGACCCAATGTTTGTTCTAGACTGGTACATTCAGACCCAGTGTTTGTACTAGATCGGTACATTCAGACCCAGTGATTGTTCAAGATTGGGATATTCAGACCCATTATTTGCGCAGGTTTGGGACATTCATACCCAGTGTTTGTACTAGATTACGACATTCAGACCCAGTGTTTCTACTAGATTGGAATATTCAGATCCAGTGTTTTTTCTAGATTGGTACATTCAGACCCAGTGGTTGTTCAAGATTGGGATATTCAGACCTAGTGTTTGCTCAGGATTGGGATATTCAGACCCAATGTTTGTTCAAGATTGGAACATTCAGACCCATTATTTGTTCTGGACTGGATCATTCAGACCCAGTGTTTGTATTATATTGGAACATGCAGACCCAGTGTTTGTTCTAGATTGGGACATTCAGACACAGTTTTTGTTCTGGATTGGGACGTTCAGACAAAGTGTTTGTTCAAGATTGGGATATTCAGATCCAGTGTTTGTTCAAGATTGGGATATTCAGACTCAGTGTTTTTACTTTATTGGAACATTCAGACCCAGTGTTCGTTCTGGATTGGGACAGTCAGACACAATGTTTGTTCTGGATTGGAACATCCTGACCCGGTGTTTGTACTGGATTGGGATATTCAGACCCAGTGTTTGTTCTAGATTGGGACATTCAGACCCAGTGTTTGCTCAGGATTGGAACATTCAGACCCAGTGTTTGTACTAGATTGGGACATTCAGACCCAGTGTTTGATCTGGATTGGGATATTCAGACCCAGTGTTTGTTCTGGATTGGGGTATTCAGACCCAGTTTTTGTTCTGGATTGGAACATTCAGACCCAGTGTTTGTTGTAGGTTGGGACATTCAGATCCAGTGCTTGTTCTGGATTGGGACATTCAGACAAAGCCTTTGTTCTGGACTGAGACATTGAAACCCAGTGTTTGTTCTGGATTGGGATATTCAGACCCAGTGTTTGATCTGGATTGGTACAGTCAGACCCAGTGTTTGTTCTGGATTGGGATATTCAGACCCAGTGTTTGTTCTGGATTGGAACATTCGGACCCAGTGTTTGTACTAGATTGGGATATTCAGACCCAGTGTTATTTCTAGATTGGGATATTCAGACCCCGGCTTTTTTCAAGTTTGGGATATTCAGACACAGTGTTTGTTCTGGATTGGGACGTTGAGACCCAGTGTTTGTACTAGATTACGACATTCAGAGCCAGTATTTCTACTAGATTAGGACATTCAGACCCAGTGTTCATTCTGGATTGGGACAGTCAGATGCAGTATTTGTTCAAGATTGTGATGTTCAGACTCAGTGCTTGTACTATATTGGAACATTCAGGCCCAGTGTTTGTTCTGGTTTGGGACATTCAGACCCAGTGTTCATTCTGGATTGGGACAGTCAGACGCAGTGTTTGTTCTGGATTGGAACATCCTGACCCAGTATTTGGATGAGATTGGAACATTCAGACCCAGCGTTTGTTCTGACTGGGACATTCAAACCCAGTGTTTGTTCTGGATTTGTACATTCACACCCAGTGTTTATTCTGATTGAGACATTCATACCCAGTCTTGGTTCTGGTTTGGAACATCCTGACCCGGTGTTTGTACGAGATTAGATCATTCTGACCCAGTGTTTGTTCTAAATTGAGACATTCAGACCTAGTGTTTGTTCAAGATTGAGACATTCAGACCCAGTGTTTGTTCTGGATTGGAACGTTCAGACCCAGTGTTTGTTTTGGATTGGGACATTCAGACCCAAAGTTTGTACTAGATTGGGACATTCAGACCCAGTGTTTGTTCTGGATTGGGACATTCAGACCCAGTTTTTGCACGAGATTGGAACATTCAGACGCAATATTTGTTCTAGATTAGGACATTCAGACCCCGCGTGTGTTCTAGATTGGGACAGTCCGAATCAATGTTTGTTCAAGATTGGGACATTCAGACCCAGTGTTTGTTCTCAATTGGGACATTCAGTCCTAATGTTTGTTCAGGATTGGGACATTCAGACCCAGTGTTTGTTCTGGACTGGGAATTCAGAAACAGTGTTTATTCAAGATTGGGATATTCAGACCCATTGTTTGTTCAAGATTGGAACATTCAAATCCAGTGTTTGTTCTAGATTGGGATATTAAGACCCAATGTTTGTTCTAGACTGGTACATTCAGACCCAGTGTTTGTACTAGATCGGTACATTCAGACCCAGTGATTGTTCAAGATTGGGATATTCAGACCCATTATTTGCGCAGGTTTGGGACATTCATACCCAGTGTTTGTACTAGATTACGACATTCAGACCCAGTGTTTCTACTAGATTGGAATATTCAGATCCAGTGTTTTTTCTAGATTGGTACATTCAGACCCAGTGGTTGTTCAAGATTGGGATATTCAGACCTAGTGTTTGCTCAGGATTGGGATATTCAGACCCAATGTTTGTTCAAGATTGGAACATTCAGACCCATTATTTGTTCTGGACTGGATCATTCAGACCCAGTGTTTGTATTATATTGGAACATGCAGACCCAGTGTTTGTTCTAGATTGGGACATTCAGACGCAGTTTTTGTTCTGGATTGGGACGTTCAGACAAAGTGTTTGTTCAAGATTGGGATATTCAGATCCAGTGTTTGTTCAAGATTGGGATATTCAGACTCAGTGTTTTTACTTTATTGGAACATTCAGACCCAGTGTTCGTTCTGGATTGGGACAGTCAGACACAATGTTTGTTCTGGATTGGAACATCCTGACCCGGTGTTTGTACTGGATTGGGATATTCAGACCCAGTGTTGGTTCTAGATTGGGACATTCAGACCCAGTGTTTGCTCAGGATTGGAACATTCAGACCCAGTGTTTGTACTAGATTGGGACATTCAGACCCAGTGTTTGATCTGGATTGGGATATTCAGACCCAGTGTTTGTTCTGGATTGGGGTATTCAGACCCAGTTTTTGTTCTGGATTGGAACATTCAGACCCAGTGTTTGTTGTAGGTTGGGACATTCAGATCCAGTGCTTGTTCTGGATTGGGACATTCAGACAAAGCCTTTGTTCTGGACTGAGACATTGAAACCCAGTGTTTGTTCTGGATTGGGATATTCAGACCCAGTGTTTGATCTGGATTGGTACAGTCAGACCCAGTGTTTGTTCTGGATTGGGATATTCAGACCCAGTGTTTGTTCTGGATTGGAACATTCGGACCCAGTGTTTGTACTAGATTGGGATATTCAGACCCAGTGTTATTTCTAGATTGGGATATTCAGACCCCGGCTTTTTTCAAGTTTGGGATATTCAGACACAGTGTTTGTTCTGGATTGGGACGTTGAGACCCAGTGTTTGTACTAGATTACGACATTCAGAGCCAGTATTTCTACTAGATTAGGACATTCAGACCCAGTGTTCATTCTGGATTGGGACAGTCAGATGCAGTATTTGTTCAAGATTGTGATGTTCAGACTCAGTGCTTGTACTATATTGGAACATTCAGGCCCAGTGTTTGTTCTGGTTTGGGACATTCAGACCCAGTGTTCATTCTGGATTGGGACAGTCAGACGCAGTGTTTGTTCTGGATTGGAACATCCTGACCCAGTATTTGGATGAGATTGGGACATTCAGACCCAGCGTTTGTTCTGACTGGGACATTCAAACCCAGTGTTTGTTCTGGATTTGGACATTCACACCCAGTGTTTATTCTGATTGAGACATTCATACCCAGTCTTGGTTCTGGTTTGGAACATCCTGACCCGGTGTTTGTACGAGATTAGATCATTCTGACCCAGTGTTTGTTCTAAATTGAGACATTCAGACCTAGTGTTTGTTCAAGATTGAGACATTCAGACCCAGTGTTTGTTCTGGATTGGAACGTTCAGACCCAGTGTTTGTTTTGGATTGGGACATTCAGACCCAGTTTTTGCACGAGATTGGAACATTCAGACGCAATATTTGTTCTAGATTAGGACATTCAGACCCCGCGTTTGTTCTAGATTGGGACAGTCCGAATCAATGTTTGTTCAAGATTGGGACATTCAGACCCAGTGTTTGTTCTCGATTGGGACATTCAGTCCTAATGTTTGTTCAGGATTGGGACATTCAGACCCAGTGTTTGTTCTGGACTGGGAATTCAGAAACAGTGTTTATTCAAGATTGGGATATTCAGACCCATTGTTTGTTCAAGATTGGAACATTCAAATCCAGTGTTTGTTCTAGATTGGGATATTAAGACCCAATGTTTGTTCTAGACTGGTACATTCAGACCCAGTGTTTGTACTAGATCGGTACATTCAGACCCAGTGATTGTTCAAGATTGGGATATTCAGACCCATTATTTGCGCAGGTTTGGGACATTCATACCCAGTGTTTGTACTAGATTACGACATTCAGACCCAGTGTTTCTACTAGATTGGAATATTCAGATCCAGTGTTTTTTCTAGATTGGTACATTCAGACCCAGTGGTTGTTCAAGATTGGGATATTCAGACCCAGTGTTTGCTCAGGATTGGGATATTCAGACCCAATGTTTGTTCAAGATTGGAACATTCAGACCCATTATTTGTTCTGGACTGGATCATTCAGACCCAGTGTTTGTATTATATTGGAACATGCAGACCCAGTGTTTGTTCTAGATTGGGACATTCAGACGCAGTTTTTGTTCTGGATTGGGACGTTCAGACAAAGTGTTTGTTCAAGATTGGGATATTCAGATCCAGTGTTTGTTCAAGATTGGGATATTCAGACTCAGTGTTTTTACTTTATTGGAACATTCAGACCCAGTGTTCGTTCTGGATTGGGACAGTCAGACACAATGTTTGTTCTGGATTGGAACATCCTGACCCGGTGTTTGTACTGGATTGGGATATTCAGACCCAGTGTTTGTTCTAGATTGGGACATTCAGACCCAGTGTTTGCTCAGGATTGGAACATTCAGACCCAGTGTTTGTACTAGATTGGGACATTCAGACCCAGTGTTTGATCTGGATTGGGATATTCAGACCCAGTGTTTGTTCTGGATTGGGGTATTCAGACCCAGTTTTTGTTCTGGATTGGAACATTCAGACCCAGTGTTTGTTGTAGGTTGGGACATTCAGATCCAGTGCTTGTTCTGGATTGGGACATTCAGACAAAGCCTTTGTTCTGGACTGAGACATTGAAACCCAGTGTTTGTTCTGGATTGGGATATTCAGACCCAGTGTTTGATCTGGATTGGTACAGTCAGACCCAGTGTTTGTTCTGGATTGGGATATTCAGACTCAGTGTTTGTTCTGGATTGGAACATTCGGACCCAGTGTTTGTACTAGATTGGGATATTCAGACCCAGTGTTATTTCTAGATTGGGATATTCAGACCCCGGCTTTTTTCAAGTTTGGGATATTCAGACACAGTGTTTGTTCTGGATTGGGACGTTGAGACCCAGTGTTTGTACTAGATTACGACATTCAGAGCCAGTATTTCTACTAGATTAGGACATTCAGACCCAGTGTTCATTCTGGATTGGGACAGTCAGATGCAGTATTTGTTCAAGATTGTGATGTTCAGACTCAGTGTTTGTACTATATTGGAACATTCAGGCCCAGTGTTTGTTCTGATTTGGGACATTCAGACCCAGTGTTCATTCTGGATTGGGACAGTCAGACGCAGTGTTTGTTCTGGATTGGGATATTCAGACCCAGTATTTGGATGAGATTGGAACATTCAGACCCAGCGTTTGTTCTGACTGGGACATTCAAACCCAGTGTTTGTTCTGGATTTGGACATTCACACCCAGTGTTTGTTCTAGATTGAGACATTCAGACACAGTGTTTGTACTAGATTGGGACATACAGACCCAGTGTTTGTTCAAGATTGGGATACTCAGACCCAGGGTTTGTTCTGGATTGGAACATTCAGACCCAGTGTTTGTACTAGATTGGAACATTCAGACCCAGTGTTTGTTCTAGATTGGAACATTCAGACCCAGTGTTTGTTTTCGATTGGGACATTCAGACACCATGTTTGTTCTGGATTGGGACATTCAGACAATGCCTTTGTTCAAGATTGGGATATTCAGATCCAGTGTTTGTTCCAGATTGGGATATTCAAACTCAGTGTTTGTATTATATTGGAACATTCAGACCCAGTATTCGTTCTGGACTGGGACAGTCAGAGGCAAAGTTTGTTCTGGATTGGAACATCCTGACCCGGTGTTTGTATGAGATTGGATTGTTCTGACCCAGTGTTTGTTCTAGATTTCGACAAGTTTGGGATATTCAGACACAGTGTTTGTTCTGGATTGGGACGTTGAGACCCAGTGTTTGTACTAGATTACGACATTCAGAGCCAGTATTTCTACTAGATTGGGACATTCAGACCCAGTGTTCATTCTGGATTGGGACAGTCAGACGCAGTGTTTGTTCTGGATTGGGATATTCAGACCCAGTATTTGGATGAGATTGGAACATTCAGACCCAGCGTTTGTTCTGACTGGGACAATCAAACCCAGTGTTTGTACTGGATTTGGACATTCACACCCAGTGTTTATTCTGATTGAGACATTCATACCCAGTCTTGGTTCTGGTTTGGAACATCCTGACCCGGTGTTTGTACGAGATTAGATTATTCTGACCCAGTGTTTGTTCTAAATTGAGACATTCAGACCTAGTGTTTGTTCAAGATTGAGACATTCAGACCCAGTGTTTGTTCTGGATTGGAACGTTCAGACCCAGTGTTTGTTTTGGATTGGGACATTCAGACCCAGTGTTTGTACTAGATTGGGACATTCAGACCCAGTGTTTGTTCTAGATTAGGACATTCAGACCAAGCGTTTGTTCTAGATTGGGACATTCCGAATCAATGTTTGTTCAAGATTGGGACATTTAGACCCAGTGTTTGTTCTCGATTGGGACATTCAGTCCTAATGTTTGTTCAGGATTGGGACATTCAGACCCAGTGTTTGTTCTGGACTGGGAATTCATAAACAGTGTTTATTCAAGATTGGGATATTCAGACCCATTGTTTGTTCAAGATTGGAACATTCAAATCCAGTGTTTGTTCTAGATTGGGATATTAAGACCCAATGTTTGTTCTAGACTGGTACATTCAGACCCAGTGTTTGTACTAGATCGGTACATTCAGACCCAGTGATTGTTCAAGATTGGGATATTCAGACCCATTATTTGCGCAGGTTTGGGACATTCATACCCAGTGTTTGTACTAGATTACGACATTCAGACCCAGTGTTTCTACTAGATTGGAATATTCAGATCCAGTGTTTTTTCTAGATTGGTACATTCAGACCCAGTGGTTGTTCAAGATTGGGATATTCAGACCTAGTGTTTGCTCAGGATTGGGATATTCAGACCCAATGTTTGTTCAAGATTGGAACATTCAGACCCATTATTTGTTCTGGACTGGATCATTCAGACCCAGTGTTTGTATTATATTGGAACATGCAGACCCAGTGTTTGTTCTAGATTGGGACATTCAGACACAGTTTTTGTTCTGGATTGGGACGTTCAGACAAAGTGTTTGTTCAAGATTGGGATATTCAGATCCAGTGTTTGTTCAAGATTGGGATATTCAGACTCAGTGTTTTTACTTTATTGGAACATTCAGACCCAGTGTTCGTTCTGGATTGGGACAGTCAGACACAATGTTTGTTCTGGATTGGAACATCCTGACCCGGTGTTTGTACTGGATTGGGATATTCAGACCCAGTGTTTGTTCTAGATTGGGACATTCAGACCCAGTGTTTGCTCAGGATTGGAACATTCAGACCCAGTGTTTGTACTAGATTGGGACATTCAGACCCAGTGTTTGATCTGGATTGGGATATTCAGACCCAGTGTTTGTTCTGGATTGGGGTATTCAGACCCAGTTTTTGTTCTGGATTGGAACATTCAGACCCAGTGTTTGTTGTAGGTTGGGACATTCAGATCCAGTGCTTGTTCTGGATTGGGACATTCAGACAAAGCCTTTGTTCTGGACTGAGACATTGAAACCCAGTGTTTGTTCTGGATTGGGATATTCAGACCCAGTGTTTGATCTGGATTGGTACAGTCAGACCCAGTGTTTGTTCTGGATTGGGATATTCAGACCCAGTGTTTGTTCTGGATTGGAACATTCGGACCCAGTGTTTGTACTAGATTGGGATATTCAGACCCAGTGTTATTTCTAGATTGGGATATTCAGACCCCGGCTTTTTTCAAGTTTGGGATATTCAGACACAGTGTTTGTTCTGGATTGGGACGTTGAGACCCAGTGTTTGTACTAGATTACGACATTCAGAGCCAGTATTTCTACTAGATTAGGACATTCAGACCCAGTGTTCATTCTGGATTGGGACAGTCAGATGCAGTATTTGTTCAAGATTGTGATGTTCAGACTCAGTGCTTGTACTATATTGGAACATTCAGGCCCAGTGTTTGTTCTGGTTTGGGACATTCAGACCCAGTGTTCATTCTGGATTGGGACAGTCAGACGCAGTGTTTGTTCTGGATTGGAACATCCTGACCCAGTATTTGGATGAGATTGGAACATTCAGACCCAGCGTTTGTTCTGACTGGGACATTCAAACCCAGTGTTTGTTCTGGATTTGTACATTCACACCCAGTGTTTATTCTGATTGAGACATTCATACCCAGTCTTGGTTCTGGTTTGGAACATCCTGACCCGGTGTTTGTACGAGATTAGATCATTCTGACCCAGTGTTTGTTCTAAATTGAGACATTCAGACCTAGTGTTTGTTCAAGATTGAGACATTCAGACCCAGTGTTTGTTCTGGATTGGAACGTTCAGACCCAGTGTTTGTTTTGGATTGGGACATTCAGACCCAAAGTTTGTACTAGATTGGGACATTCAGACCCAGTGTTTGTTCTGGATTGGGACATTCAGACCCAGTTTTTGCACGAGATTGGAACATTCAGACGCAATATTTGTTCTAGATTAGGACATTCAGACCCCGCGTGTGTTCTAGATTGGGACAGTCCGAATCAATGTTTGTTCAAGATTGGGACATTCAGACCCAGTGTTTGTTCTCAATTGGGACATTCAGTCCTAATGTTTGTTCAGGATTGGGACATTCAGACCCAGTGTTTGTTCTGGACTGGGAATTCAGAAACAGTGTTTATTCAAGATTGGGATATTCAGACCCATTGTTTGTTCAAGATTGGAACATTCAAATCCAGTGTTTGTTCTAGATTGGGATATTAAGACCCAATGTTTGTTCTAGACTGGTACATTCAGACCCAGTGTTTGTACTAGATCGGTACATTCAGACCCAGTGATTGTTCAAGATTGGGATATTCAGACCCATTATTTGCGCAGGTTTGGGACATTCATACCCAGTGTTTGTACTAGATTACGACATTCAGACCCAGTGTTTCTACTAGATTGGAATATTCAGATCCAGTGTTTTTTCTAGATTGGTACATTCAGACCCAGTGGTTGTTCAAGATTGGGATATTCAGACCTAGTGTTTGCTCAGGATTGGGATATTCAGACCCAATGTTTGTTCAAGATTGGAACATTCAGACCCATTATTTGTTCTGGACTGGATCATTCAGACCCAGTGTTTGTATTATATTGGAACATGCAGACCCAGTGTTTGTTCTAGATTGGGACATTCAGACGCAGTTTTTGTTCTGGATTGGGACGTTCAGACAAAGTGTTTGTTCAAGATTGGGATATTCAGATCCAGTGTTTGTTCAAGATTGGGATATTCAGACTCAGTGTTTTTACTTTATTGGAACATTCAGACCCAGTGTTCGTTCTGGATTGGGACAGTCAGACACAATGTTTGTTCTGGATTGGAACATCCTGACCCGGTGTTTGTACTGGATTGGGATATTCAGACCCAGTGTTTGTTCTAGATTGGGACATTCAGACCCAGTGATTGTTCAAGATTGGGATATTCAGACCCATTATTTGCGCAGGTTTGGGACATTCATACCCAGTGTTTGTACTAGATTACGACATTCAGACCCAGTGTTTCTACTAGATTGGAATATTCAGATCCAGTGTTTTTTCTAGATTGGTACATTCAGACCCAGTGGTTGTTCAAGATTGGGATATTCAGACCTAGTGTTTGCTCAGGATTGGGATATTCAGACCCAATGTTTGTTCAAGATTGGTACATTCAGACCCATTATTTGTTCTGGACTGGATCATTCAGACCCAGTGTTTGTATTATATTGGAACATGCAGACCCAGTGTTTGTTCTAGATTGGGACATTCAGACGCAGTTTTTGTTCTGGATTGGGACGTTCAGACAAAGTGTTTGTTCAAGATTGGGATATTCAGATCCAGTGTTTGTTCAAGATTGGGATATTCAGACTCAGTGTTTTTACTTTATTGGAACATTCAGACCCAGTGTTCGTTCTGGATTGGGACAGTCAGACACAATGTTTGTTCTGGATTGGAACATCCTGACCCGGTGTTTGTACTGGATTGGGATATTCAGACCCAGTGTTTGTTCTAGATTGGGACATTCAGACCCAGTGTTTGCTCAGGATTGGAACATTCAGACCCAGTGTTTGTACTAGATTGGGACATTCAGACCCAGTGTTTGATCTGGATTGGGATATTCAGACCCAGTGTTTGTTCTGGATTGGGGTATTCAGACCCAGTTTTTGTTCTGGATTGGAACATTCAGACCCAGTGTTTGTTGTAGGTTGGGACATTCAGATCCAGTGCTTGTTCTGGATTGGGACATTCAGACAAAGCCTTTGTTCTGGACTGAGACATTGAAACCCAGTGTTTGTTCTGGATTGGGATATTCAGACCCAGTGTTTGATCTGGATTGGTACAGTCAGACCCAGTGTTTGTTCTGGATTGGGATATTCAGACTCAGTGTTTGTTCTGGATTGGAACATTCGGACCCAGTGTTTGTACTAGATTGGGATATTCAGACCCAGTGTTATTTCTAGATTGGGATATTCAGACCCCGGCTTTTTTCAAGTTTGGGATATTCAGACACAGTGTTTGTTCTGGATTGGGACGTTGAGACCCAGTGTTTGTACTAGATTACGACATTCAGAGCCAGTATTTCTACTAGATTAGGACATTCAGACCCAGTGTTCATTCTGGATTGGGACAGTCAGATGCAGTATTTGTTCAAGATGGTGATGTTCAGACTCAGTGTTTGTACTATATTGGAACATTCAGGCCCAGTGTTTGTTCTGATTTGGGACATTCAGACCCAGTGTTCATTCTGGATTGGGACAGTCAGACGCAGTGTTTGTTCTGACTGGGACATTCAAACCCAGTGTTTGTTCTGGATTTGGACATTCACACCCAGTGTTTGTTCTAGATTGAGACATTCAGACACAGTGTTTGTACTAGATTGGGACATACAGACCCAGTGTTTGTTCAAGATTGGGATACTCAGACCCAGGGTTTGTTCTGGATTGGAACATTCAGACCCAGTGTTTGTACTAGATTGGAACATTCAGACCCAGTGTTTGTTCTAGATTGGAACATTCAGACCCAGTGTTTGTTTTCGATTGGGACATTCAGACACCATGTTTGTTCTGGATTGGGACATTCAGACAATGCCTTTGTTCAAGATTGGGATATTCAGATCCAGTGTTTGTTCCAGATTGGGATATTCAAACTCAGTGTTTGTATTATATTGGAACATTCAGACCCAGTATTCGTTCTGGACTGGGACAGTCAGAGGCAAAGTTTGTTCTGGATTGGAACATCCTGACCCGGTGTTTGTATGAGATTGGATTGTTCTGACCCAGTGTTTGTTCTAGATTTCGACAAGTTTGGGATATTCAGACACAGTGTTTGTTCTGGATTGGGACGTTGAGACCCAGTGTTTGTACTAGATTACGACATTCAGAGCCAGTATTTCTACTAGATTGGGACATTCAGACCCAGTGTTCATTCTGGATTGGGACAGTCAGACGCAGTATTTGTTCTGGATTGCAACATCCTGACTCAGTATTTGGATGAGATTGGAACATTCAGACCCAGCGTTTGTTCTGACTGGGACATTCAAACCCAGTGTTTGTTCTGGATTTGGACATTCACACCCAGTGTTTATTCTGATTGAGACATTCATACCCAGTCTTGGTTCTGGTTTGGAACATCCTGACCCGGTGTTTGTACGAGATTAGATTATTCTGACCCAGTGTTTGTTCTAAATTGAGACATTCAGACCTAGTGTTTGTTCAAGATTGAGACATTCAGACCCAGTGTTTGTTCTGGATTGGAACGTTCAGACCCAGTGTTTGTTTTGGATTGGGACATTCAGACCCAGTGTTTGTACTAGATTGGGACATTCAGACCCAGTGTTTGTTCTAGATTAGGACATTCAGACCAAGCGTTTGTTCTAGATTGGGACATTCCGAATCAATGTTTGTTCAAGATTGGGACATTTAGACCCAGTGTTTGTTCTCGATTGGGACATTCAGTCCTAATGTTTGTTCAGGATTGGGACATTCAGACCCAGTGTTTGTTCTGGACTGGGAATTCATAAACAGTGTTTATTCAAGATTGGGATATTCAGACCCATTGTTTGTTCAAGATTGGAACATTCAAATCCAGTGTTTGTTCTAGATTGGGATATTAAGACCCAATGTTTGTTCTAGACTGGTACATTCAGACCCAGTGTTTGTACTAGATCGGTACATTCAGACCCAGTGATTGTTCAAGATTGGGATATTCAGACCCATTATTTGCGCAGGTTTGGGACATTCATACCCAGTGTTTGTACTAGATTACGACATTCAGACCCAGTGTTTCTACTAGATTGGAATATTCAGATCCAGTGTTTTTTCTAGATTGGTACATTCAGACCCAGTGGTTGTTCAAGATTGGGATATTCAGACCTAGTGTTTGCTCAGGATTGGGATATTCAGACCCAATGTTTGTTCAAGATTGGAACATTCAGACCCATTATTTGTTCTGGACTGGATCATTCAGACCCAGTGTTTGTATTATATTGGAACATGCAGACCCAGTGTTTGTTCTAGATTGGGACATTCAGACACAGTTTTTGTTCTGGATTGGGACGTTCAGACAAAGTGTTTGTTCAAGATTGGGATATTCAGATCCAGTGTTTGTTCAAGATTGGGATATTCAGACTCAGTGTTTTTACTTTATTGGAACATTCAGACCCAGTGTTCGTTCTGGATTGGGACAGTCAGACACAATGTTTGTTCTGGATTGGAACATCCTGACCCGGTGTTTGTACTGGATTGGGATATTCAGACCCAGTGTTTGTTCTAGATTGGGACATTCAGACCCAGTGTTTGCTCAGGATTGGAACATTCAGACCCAGTGTTTGTACTAGATTGGGACATTCAGACCCAGTGTTTGATCTGGATTGGGATATTCAGACCCAGTGTTTGTTCTGGATTGGGGTATTCAGACCCAGTTTTTGTTCTGGATTGGAACATTCAGACCCAGTGTTTGTTGTAGGTTGGGACATTCAGATCCAGTGCTTGTTCTGGATTGGGACATTCAGACAAAGCCTTTGTTCTGGACTGAGACATTGAAACCCAGTGTTTGTTCTGGATTGGGATATTCAGACCCAGTGTTTGATCTGGATTGGTACAGTCAGACCCAGTGTTTGTTCTGGATTGGGATATTCAGACCCAGTGTTTGTTCTGGATTGGAACATTCGGACCCAGTGTTTGTACTAGATTGGGATATTCAGACCCAGTGTTATTTCTAGATTGGGATATTCAGACCCCGGCTGTTTTCAAGTTTGGGATATTCAGACACAGTGTTTGTTCTGGATTGGGACGTTGAGACCCAGTGTTTGTACTAGATTACGACATTCAGAGCCAGTATTTCTACTAGATTGGGACATTCAGACCCAGTGTTCATTTTGGATTGGGACAGTCAGACGCAGTGTTTGTTCTGGATTGGAACATCCTGACCCAGTATTTGGATGAGATTGGAACATTCAGACCCAGCGTTTGTTCTGACTGGGACAATCAAACCCAGTGTTTGTACTGGATTTGGACATTCACACCCAGTGTTTATTCTGATTGAGACATTTATACCCAGTCTTGGTTCTGGTTTGGAACATCCTGACCCGGTGTTTGTACGAGATTAGATTATTCTGACCCAGTGTTTGTTCTAAATTGAGACATTCAGACCTAGTGTTTGTTCAAGATTGAGACATTCAGACCCAGTGTTTGTTCTGGATTGGAACGTTCAGACCCAGTGTTTGTTTTGGATTGGGACATTCAGACCCAGTGTTTGTACTAGATTGGGACATTCAGACCCAGTGTTTGTTCTAGATTAGGACATTCAGACCCAGCGTTTGTTCTAGATTGGGACAGTCCGAATCAATGTTTGTTCAAGATTGGGACATTTAGACCCAGTGTTTGTTCTCGATTGGGACATTCAGTCCTAATGTTTGTTCAGGATTGGGACATCCAGACCCAGTGTTTGTTCTGGACTGGGAATTCATAAACAGTGTTTATTCAAGATTGGGATATTCAGACCCATTGTTTGTTCAAGATTGGAACATTCAAATCCAGTGTTTGTTCTAGATTGGGATATTAAGACCCAATGTTTGTTCTAGACTGGTACATTCAGACCCAGTGATTGTTCAAGATTGGGATATTCAGACCCATTATTTGCGCAGGTTTGGGACATTCATACCCAGTGTTTGTACTAGATTACGACATTCAGACCCAGTGTTTCTACTAGATTGGAATATTCAGATCCAGTGTTTTTTCTAGATTGGTACATTCAGACCCAGTGGTTGTTCAAGATTGGGATATTCAGACCTAGTGTTTGCTCAGGATTGGGATATTCAGACCCAATGTTTGTTCAAGATTGGAACATTCAGACCCATTATTTGTTCTGGACTGGATCATTCAGACCCAGTGTTTGTATTATATTGGAACATGCAGACCCAGTGTTTGTTCTAGATTGGGACATTCAGACACAGTTTTTGTTCTGGATTGGGACGTTCAGACAAAGTGTTTGTTCAAGATTGGGATATTCAGATCCAGTGTTTGTTCAAGATTGGGATATTCAGACTCAGTGTTTTTACTTTATTGGAACATTCAGACCCAGTGTTCGTTCTGGATTGGGACAGTCAGACACAATGTTTGTTCTGGATTGGAACATCCTGACCCGGTGTTTGTACTGGATTGGGATATTCAGACCCAGTGTTTGTTCTAGATTGGGACATTCAGACCCAGTGTTTGCTCAGGATTGGAACATTCAGACCCAGTGTTTGTACTAGATTGGGACATTCAGACCCAGTGTTTGATCTGGATTGGGATATTCAGACCCAGTGTTTGTTCTGGATTGGGGTATTCAGACCCAGTTTTTGTTCTGGATTGGAACATTCAGACCCAGTGTTTGTTGTAGGTTGGGACATTCAGATCCAGTGCTTGTTCTGGATTGGGACATTCAGACAAAGCCTTTGTTCTGGACTGAGACATTGAAACCCAGTGTTTGTTCTGGATTGGGATATTCAGACCCAGTGTTTGATCTGGATTGGTACAGTCAGACCCAGTGTTTGTTCTGGATTGGGATATTCAGACCCAGTGTTTGTTCTGGATTGGAACATTCGGACCCAGTGTTTGTACTAGATTGGGATATTCAGACCCAGTGTTATTTCTAGATTGGGATATTCAGACCCCGGCTTTTTTCAAGTTTGGGATATTCAGACACAGTGTTTGTTCTGGATTGGGACGTTGAGACCCAGTGTTTGTACTAGATTACGACATTCAGAGCCAGTATTTCTACTAGATTAGGACATTCAGACCCAGTGTTCATTCTGGATTGGGACAGTCAGATGCAGTATTTGTTCAAGATTGTGATGTTCAGACTCAGTGCTTGTACTATATTGGAACATTCAGGCCCAGTGTTTGTTCTGGTTTGGGACATTCAGACCCAGTGTTCATTCTGGATTGGGACAGTCAGACGCAGTGTTTGTTCTGGATTGGAACATCCTGACCCAGTATTTGGATGAGATTGGAACATTCAGACCCAGCGTTTGTTCTGACTGGGACATTCAAACCCAGTGTTTGTTCTGGATTTGGACATTCACACCCAGTGTTTATTCTGATTGAGACATTCATACCCAGTCTTGGTTCTGGTTTGGAACATCCTGACCCGGTGTTTGTACGAGATTAGATCATTCTGACCCAGTGTTTGTTCTAAATTGAGACATTCAGACCTAGTGTTTGTTCAAGATTGAGACATTCAGACCCAGTGTTTGTTCTGGATTGGAACGTTCAGACCCAGTGTTTGTTTTGGATTGGGACATTCAGACCCAAAGTTTGTACTAGATTGGGACATTCAGACCCAGTGTTTGTTCTGGATTGGGACATTCAGACCCAGTTATTGCACGAGATTGGAACATTCAGACGCAATATTTGTTCTAGATTAGGACATTCAGACCCCGCGTTTGTTCTAGATTGGGACAGTCCGAATCAATGTTTGTTCAAGATTGGGACATTCAGACCCAGTGTTTGTTCTCGATTGGGACATTCAGTCCTAATGTTTGTTCAGGATTGGGACATTCAGACCCAGTGTTTGTTCTGGACTGGGAATTCAGAAACAGTGTTTATTCAAGATTGGGATATTCAGACCCATTGTTTGTTCAAGATTGGAACATTCAAATCCAGTGTTTGTTCTAGATTGGGATATTAAGACCCAATGTTTGTTCTAGACTGGTACATTCAGACCCAGTGTTTGTACTAGATCGGTACATTCAGACCCAGTGATTGTTCAAGATTGGGATATTCAGACCCATTATTTGCGCAGGTTTGGGACATTCATACCCAGTGTTTGTACTAGATTACGACATTCAGACCCAGTGTTTCTACTAGATTGGAATATTCAGATCCAGTGTTTTTTCTAGATTGGTACATTCAGACCCAGTGGTTGTTCAAGATTGGGATATTCAGACCTAGTGTTTGCTCAGGATTGGGATATTCAGACCCAATGTTTGTTCAAGATTGGTACATTCAGACCCATTATTTGTTCTGGACTGGATCATTCAGACCCAGTGTTTGTATTATATTGGAACATGCAGACCCAGTGTTTGTTCTAGATTGGGACATTCAGACACAGTTTTTGTTCTGGATTGGGACGTTCAGACAAAGTGTTTGTTCAAGATTGGGATATTCAGATCCAGTGTTTGTTCAAGATTGGGATATTCAGACTCAGTGTTTTTACTTTATTGGAACATTCAGACCCAGTGTTCGTTCTGGATTGGGACAGTCAGACACAATGTTTGTTCTGGATTGGAACATCCTGACCCGGTGTTTGTACTGGATTGGGATATTCAGACCCAGTGTTTGTTCTAGATTGGGACATTCAGACCCAGTGTTTGCTCAGGAGTGGAACATTCAGACCCAGTGTTTGTACTAGATTGGGACATTCAGACCGAGTGTTCATTTTGGATTGGGACAGTCAGATGCAGTGTTTGTTCTGGATTGGAACATCCTGACCCAGTATTTGGATTAGATTGGAACATTCAGACCCAGTATTTGTTCTAGATTGGGACATTCAGACCCAGCCTTTGTTCTGACTGGGTCATTCAAACCCAGTGTTTGTTCTAGATTGAGACATTCAGACCTCGTATTGTTCAAGATTGAGACATTCAGACCCAGTGTTTGTTCTGGATTGGAACATTCAGACCCAGTGTTTGTTCTGCATTGGGACATTCAGACTAAGCCTTTGTTCTGGACTGAGACTTTCAAACCCAGTGTTTGTTCTGGATTGGGATATTCAGACCCAGTGTTCATACTAGATTGGGACATTCAGACCCAGTGTTTGATCTTGATTGGTACAGTCAGACCCAGTGTTTGTTCTGGATTGGGATATTCAGACTCAGCTTTTGTTCTGGACTGAGACATTCAAACCCAGTGTTATTTCTAGATTGGGATATTCAGACCCCGGCATTTTTCAAGTTTGGGATATTCAGACACAGTGTTTGTTCTGGATTGGGATGTTGAGACCCAGTGTTTGTACTAGATTACGACATTCACACCCAGAGTATCTACTAGATTGGGACATTCAGACCCAGTGTTCATTCTGGATTGGAACATTCGGACCCAGTATTTGTACTGGATTGGGATATTTAGACTCAGTTGTTTGTTCAAGATTGGGATGTTCAGACTCAGTGTTTGTACTATATTGCAACATTCAGACCCAGTGTTTGTTCTGGATTGGGACATTCAGACCGAGTGTTCATTTTGGATTGGGACAGTCAGATGCAGTGTTTGTTCTGGATTGGAACATCCTGACCCAGTATTTGGATTAGATTGGAACATTCAGACCCAGTATTTGTTCTAGATTGGGACATTCAGACCCAGCGTTTGTTCTGACTGGGTCATTCAAACCCAGTGTTTGTTCTAGATTGAGACATTCAGACCTAGTATTGTTCAAGATCGAGACATTCAGACCCAGTGTTTGTTCTGGATTGGAACATTCAGACCCAGTGTTTGTTTTGGATTGGGACATTCAGACCCAGTGTTTGTACTAGATTGGGACATTAAAATCCAGTGTTTGTTCTGCATTGGGACATTCAGACTAAGCCTTTGTTCTGGACTGAGACATTCAATCCCAGTGTTTGTTCTGGATTGGGATATTCAGACCCAGTGTTAGCTCAGGATTGGGACATTCAGACACAGTCTTTGTACTAGATTGGGACATTCAGACCTAGTGTTATTTCTAGATTGGGATATTCAGACCCCAGCATTTTTCAAGTTTGGGATATTCAGACACAGTGTTTGTTCTGGATTGGGATGTTGAGACCCAGTGTTTGTACTAGATTACGACATTCACACCCAGAGTATCTACTAGATTGGGACATTCAGACCCAGTGTTCATTCTGGATTGGAACATTCGGACCCAGTATTTGTACTGGATTGGGATATTTAGACTCAGTTGTTTGTTCAAGATTGGGATGTTCAGACTCAGTGTTTGTACTATATTGCAACATTCAGACCCAGTGTTTGTTCTGGATTGGGACATTCAGACCGAGTGTTCATTTTGGATTGGGACAGTCAGATGCAGTGTTTGTTCTGGATTGGAACATCCTGACCCAGTATTTGGATTAGATTGGAACATTCAGACCCAGTATTTGTTCTAGATTGGGACATTCAGACCCAGCGTTTGTTCTGACTGGGTCATTCAAACCCAGTGTTTGTTCTAGATTGAGACATTCAGACCTAGTATTGTTCAAGATCGAGACATTCAGACCCAGTGTTTGTTCTGGATTGGAACATTCAGACCCAGTGTTTGTTTTGGATTGGGACATTCAGACCCAGTGTTTGTACTAGATTGGGACATTAAAATCCAGTGTTTGTTCTGCATTGGGACATTCAGACTAAGCCTTTGTTCTGGACTGAGACATTCAATCCCAGTGTTTGTTCTGGATTGGGATATTCAGACCCAGTGTTAGCTCAGGATTGGGACATTCAGACACAGTCTTTGTACTAGATTGGGACATTCAGACCTAGTGTTATTTCTAGATTGGGATATTCAGACCCCAGCATTTTTCAAGTTTGGGATATTCAGACACAGTGTTTGTTCTGGATTGGGATGTTGAGACCCAGTGTTTGTACTAGATTACGACATTCAGACCCAGAGTTTCTACTAGATTGGGACATTCAGACCCAGTGTTCATTCTGGATTGGAACATTCGGACCCAGTATTTGTACTGGATTGGGATATTCAGACTCAGTGTTTGTTCAAGATTGGGATGTTCAGACTCAGTGTTTGTACTATATTGCAACATTCAGACCCAGTGTTTGTTCTGGATTGGGACATTCAGACCGAGTGTTCATTTTGGATTGGGACAGTCAGATGCAGTGTTTGTTCTGGATTGGAACATCCTGACCCAGTATTTGGATTAGATTGGAACATTCAGACCCAGTATTTGTTCTAGATTGGGACATTCAGACCCAGCGTTTGTTCTGACTGGGTCATTCAAACCCAGTGTTTGTTCTAGATTGAGACATTCAGACCTAGTATTGTTCAAGATTGAGACATTCAGACCCAGTGTTTGTTCTGGATTGGAACATTCAGACCCAGTGTTTATTTTGGATTGGGAGATTCAGACCCAGTGTTTGTACTAGTTTGGGACATTCAGAACTAGTGTTTGCTCAGAATTGGGACAGTCAGATCCAGTGTTTGTACTAGATTGGGATATTCAGACCCAGTGTTATTTCTAGATTGGGATATTCAGACCCGGGCTTTTTTCAAGTTTGGGATGTTCAGACTCAGTGTTTGTACTATATTGGAACATTCAGGCCCAGTGTTTGTTCTGGTTTGGGACATTCAGACCCAGTGTTCATTCTGGATTGGGACAGTCAGACGCAGTGTTTGTTCTGGATTGGAACATCCTGACCCAGTATTTGGATGAGATTGGAACAATCAGACCCAGTGTTTGTTCTGACTGGGACATTCAAACTCAGTGTTTGTTCTGGATTTGGACATTCACACCCAGTGTTTATTGTGATTGAGATATTCATACCCAGTCTTGGTTCTGGTTTGGAACATCCTGACCCGGTGTTTGTATGAGATTGGATCGTTCTGACCCAGTGTTTGTTCTAGATTGTGACATTCAGACCAAGTGTTTGTTCTCAATTGGAACATTCATACCCAGTGCATGGTCTAGATTGGGACATTCAGTCCCAGTGTTTGCTCAGTATTGGGACATTCAGACCCAGTGTTTGTACTAGATTGGGACATTCAGACCCAAAGTTTGATCTGGATTGGGATATTCAGACCCAGTTTTTGTTCAAGATTGGGATATTCAGACTCAGTGTTTTTACTTTATTGGAACATTCAGACCCAGTGTTCGTTCTGGATTGGGACAGTCAGACACAATGTTTGTTCTGGATTGGAACATCCTGACCCGGTGTTTGTACTGGATTGGGATATTCAGACCCAGTGTGTGTTCTAGATTGGGACATTCAGACCCAGTGTTTGCTCAGGATTGGAACATTCAGACCCAGTGTTTGTACTAGATTGGGACATTCAGACCCAGTGTTTGATCTGGATTGGGATATTCAGACCCAGTGTTTGTTCTGGATTGGGGTATTCAGACCCAGTTTTTGTTCTGGATTGGAACATTCAGACCCAGTGTTTGTTGTAGGTTGGGACATTCAGATCCAGTGCTTGTTCTGGATTGGGACATTCAGACAAAGCCTTTGTTCTGGACTGAGACATTGAAACCCAGTGTTTGTTCTGGATTGGGATATTCAGACCCAGTGTTTGATCTGGATTGGTACAGTCAGACCCAGTGTTTGTTCTGGATTGGGATATTCAGACTCAGTGTTTGTTCTGGATTGGAACATTCGGACCCAGTGTTTGTACTAGATTGGGATATTCAGACCCAGTGTTATTTCTAGATTGGGATATTCAGACCCCGGCTTTTTTCAAGTTTGGGATATTCAGACACAGTGTTTGTTCTGGATTGGGACGTTGAGACCCAGTGTTTGTACTAGATTACGACATTCAGAGCCAGTATTTCTACTAGATTAGGACATTCAGACCCAGTGTTCATTCTGGATTGGGATATTCAGACTCAGTGTTTGTTCAAGATTGGGATGTTCAGACTCAGTGTTTGTACTATATTGGAACATTCAGGCCCAGTGTTTGTTCTGATTTGGGACATTCAGACCCAGTGTTCATTCTGGATTGGGACAGTCAGACGCAGTGTTTGTTCTGGATTGGGATATTCAGACCCAGTATTTGGATGAGATTGGAACATTCAGACCCAGCGTTTGTTCTGACTGGGACATTCAAACCCAGTGTTTGTTCTGGATTTGGACATTCACACCCAGTGTTTGTTCTAGATTGAGACATTCAGACACAGTGTTTGTACTAGATTGGGACATACAGACCCAGTGTTTGTTCAAGATTGGGATACTCAGACCCAGGGTTTGTTCTGGATTGGAACATTCAGACCCAGTGTTTGTACTAGATTGGAACATTCAGACCCAGTGTTTGTTCTAGATTGGAACATTCAGACCCAGTGTTTGTTTTCGATTGGGACATTCAGACACCATGTTTGTTCTGGATTGGGACATTCAGACAATGCCTTTGTTCAAGATTGGGATATTCAGATCCAGTGTTTGTTCCAGATTGGGATATTCAAACTCAGTGTTTGTATTATATTGGAACATTCAGACCCAGTATTCGTTCTGGACTGGGACAGTCAGAGGCAAAGTTTGTTCTGGATTGGAACATCCTGACCCGGTGTTTGTATGAGATTGGATTGTTCTGACCCAGTGTTTGTTCTAGATTTCGACAAGTTTGGGATATTCAGACACAGTGTTTGTTCTGGATTGGGACGTTGAGACCCAGTGTTTGTACTAGATTACGACATTCAGAGCCAGTATTTCTACTAGATTGGGACATTCAGACCCAGTGTTTCTACTAGATTGGAATATTCAGATCCAGTGTTTTTTCTAGATTGGTACATTCAGACCCAGTGGTTGTTCAAGATTGGGATATTCAGACCTAGTGTTTGCTCAGGATTGGGATATTCAGACCCAATGTTTGTTCAAGATTGGTACATTCAGACCCATTATTTGTTCTGGACTGGATCATTCAGACCCAGTGTTTGTATTATATTGGAACATGCAGACCCAGTGTTTGTTCTAGATTGGGACATTCAGACACAGTTTTTGTTCTGGATTGGGACGTTCAGACAAAGTGTTTGTTCAAGATTGGGATATTCAGATCCAGTGTTTGTTCAAGATTGGGATATTCAGACTCAGTGTTTTTACTTTATTGGAACATTCAGACCCAGTGTTCGTTCTGGATTGGGACAGTCAGACACAATGTTTGTTCTGGATTGGAACATCCTGACCCGGTGTTTGTACTGGATTGGGATATTCAGACAAAGTGTTTGTTCTAGATTGGGACATTCAGACCCAGTGTTTGCTCAGGAGTGGAACATTCAGACCCAGTGTTTGTACTAGATTGGGACATTCAGACCGAGTGTTCATTTTGGATTGGGACAGTCAGATGCAGTGTTTGTTCTGGATTGGAACATCCTGACCCAGTATTTGGATTAGATTGGAACATTCAGACCCAGTATTTGTTCTAGATTGGGACATTCAGACCCAGCCTTTGTTCTGACTGGGTCATTCAAACCCAGTGTTTGTTCTAGATTGAGACATTCAGACCTCGTATTGTTCAAGATTGAGACATTCAGACCCAGTGTTTGTTCTGGATTGGAACATTCAGACCCAGTGTTTGTTCTGCATTGGGACATTCAGACTAAGCCTTTGTTCTGGACTGAGACTTTCAAACCCAGTGTTTGTTCTGGATTGGGATATTCAGACCCAGTGTTCATACTAGATTGGGACATTCAGACCCAGTGTTTGATCTTGATTGGTACAGTCAGACCCAGTGTTTGTTCTGGATTGGGATATTCAGACTCAGCTTTTGTTCTGGACTGAGACATTCAAACCCAGTGTTATTTCTAGATTGGGATATTCAGACCCCGGCATTTTTCAAGTTTGGGATATTCAGACACAGTGTTTGTTCTGGATTGGGATGTTGAGACCCAGTGTTTGTACTAGATTACGACATTCACACCCAGAGTATCTACTAGATTGGGACATTCAGACCCAGTGTTCATTCTGGATTGGAACATTCGGACCCAGTATTTGTACTGGATTGGGATATTTAGACTCAGTGTTTGTTCAAGATTGGGATGTTCAGACTCAGTGTTTGTACTATATTGCAACATTCAGACCCAGTGTTTGTTCTGGATTGGGACATTCAGACCGAGTGTTCATTTTGGATTGGGACAGTCAGATGCAGTGTTTGTTCTGGATTGGAACATCCTGACCCAGTATTTGGATTAGATTGGAACATTCAGACCCAGTATTTGTTCTAGATTGGGACATTCAGACCCAGCGTTTGTTCTGACTGGGTCATTCAAACCCAGTGTTTGTTCTAGATTGAGACATTCAGACCTAGTATTGTTCAAGATCGAGACATTCAGACCCAGTGTTTGTTCTGGATTGGAACATTCAGACCCAGTGTTTGTTTTGGATTGGGACATTCAGACCCAGTGTTTGTACTAGATTGGGACATTAAAATCCAGTGTTTGTTCTGCATTGGGACATTCAGACTAAGCCTTTGTTCTGGACTGAGACATTCAATCCCAGTGTTTGTTCTGGATTGGGATATTCAGACCCAGTGTTAGCTCAGGATTGGGACATTCAGACACAGTCTTTGTACTAGATTGGGACATTCAGACCTAGTGTTATTTCTAGATTGGGATATTCAGACCCCAGCATTTTTCAAGTTTGGGATATTCAGACACAGTGTTTGTTCTGGATTGGGATGTTGAGACCCAGTGTTTGTACTAGATTACGACATTCAGACCCAGAGTTTCTACTAGATTGGGACATTCAGACCCAGTGTTCATTCTGGATTGGAACATTCGGACCCAGTATTTGTACTGGATTGGGATATTCAGACTCAGTGTTTGTTCAAGATTGGGATGTTCAGACTCAGTGTTTGTACTATATTGCAACATTCAGACCCAGTGTTTGTTCTGGATTGGGACATTCAGACCGAGTGTTCATTTTGGATTGGGACAGTCAGATGCAGTGTTTGTTCTGGATTGGAACATCCTGACCCAGTATTTGGATTAGATTGGAACATTCAGACCCAGTATTTGTTCTAGATTGGGACATTCAGACCCAGCGTTTGTTCTGACTGGGTCATTCAAACCCAGTGTTTGTTCTAGATTGAGACATTCAGACCTAGTATTGTTCAAGATTGAGACATTCAGACCCAGTGTTTGTTCTGGATTGGAACATTCAGACCCAGTGTTTATTTTGGATTGGGAGATTCAGACCCAGTGTTTGTACTAGTTTGGGACATTCAGAACTAGTGTTTGCTCAGAATTGGGACAGTCAGATCCAGTGTTTGTACTAGATTGGGATATTCAGACCCAGTGTTATTTCTAGATTGGGATATTCAGACCCGGGCTTTTTTCAAGTTTGGGATATTCAGACACAGTGTTTGTTCTATATTGGAACATTCAGGCCCAGTGTTTGTTCTGGTTTGGGACATTCAGACCCAGTGTTCATTCTGGATTGGGACAGTCAGACGCAGTGTTTGTTCTGGATTGGAACATCCTGACCCAGTATTTGGATGAGATTGGAACAATCAGACCCAGCGTTTGTTCTGACTGGGACATTCAAACCCAGTGTTTGTTCTGGATTTGGGCATTCACACCCAGTGTTTATTGTGATTGAGATATTCATACCCAGTCTTGGTTCTGGTTTGGAACATCCTGACCCGGTGTTTGTATGAGATTGGATCGTTCTGACCCAGTGTTTGTTCTAGATTGTGACATTCAGACCAAGTGTTTGTTCTCAATTGGAACATTCATACCCAGTGCATGGTCTAGATTGGGACATTCAGTCCCAGTGTTTGCACAGTATTGGGACATTCAGACCCAGTGTTTGTACTAGATTGGGACATTCAGACCCAAAGTTTGATCTGGATTGGGATATTCAGACCCAGTTTTTGTTCAAGATTGGGATATTCAGACTCAGTGTTTTTACTTTATTGGAACATTCAGACCCAGTGTTCGTTCTGGATTGGGACAGTCAGACACAATGTTTGTTCTGGATTGGAACATCCTGACCCGGTGTTTGTACTGGATTGGGATATTCAGACCCAGTGTTTGTTCTAGATTGGGACATTCAGACCCAGTGTTTGCTCAGGATTGGAACATTCAGACCCAGTGTTTGTACTAGATTGGGACATTCAGACCCAGTGTTTGATCTGGATTGGGATATTCAGACCCAGTGTTTGTTCTGGATTGGGGTATTCAGACCCAGTTTTTGTTCTGGATTGGAACATTCAGACCCAGTGTTTGTTGTAGGTTGGGACATTCAGATCCAGTGCTTGTTCTGGATTGGGACATTCAGACAAAGCCTTTGTTCTGGACTGAGACATTGAAACCCAGTGTTTGTTCTGGATTGGGATATTCAGACCCAGTGTTTGATCTGGATTGGTACAGTCAGACCCAGTGTTTGTTCTGGATTGGGATATTCAGACCCAGTGTTTGTTCTGGATTGGAACATTCGGACCCAGTGTTTGTACTAGATTGGGATATTCAGACCCAGTGTTATTTCTAGATTGGGATATTCAGACCCCGGCTTTTTTCAAGTTTGGGATATTCAGACACAGTGTTTGTTCTGGATTGGGACGTTGAGACCCAGTGTTTGTACTAGATTACGACATTCAGAGCCAGTATTTCTACTAGATTAGGACATTCAGACCCAGTGTTCATTCTGGATTGGGACAGTCAGATGCAGTATTTGTTCAAGATTGTGATGTTCAGACTCAGTGTTTGTACTATATTGGAACATTCAGGCCCAGTGTTTGTTCTGGTTTGGGACATTCAGACCCAGTGTTCATTCTGGATTGGGACAGTCAGACGCAGTGTTTGTTCTGGATTGGGATATTCAGACCCAGTATTTGGATGAGATTGGAACATTCAGACCCAGCGTTTGTTCTGACTGGGACATTCAAACCCAGTGTTTGTTCTGGATTTGGACATTCACACCCAGTGTTTGTTCTAGATTGAGACATTCAGACACAGTGTTTGTACTAGATTGGGACATACAGACCCAGTGTTTGTTCAAGATTGGGATACTCAGACCCAGGGTTTGTTCTGGATTGGAACATTCAGACCCAGTGTTTGTACTAGATTGGAACATTCAGACCCAGTGTTTGTTCTAGATTGGAACATTCAGACCCAGTGTTTGTTTTCGATTGGGACATTCAGACACCATGTTTGTTCTGGATTGGGACATTCAGACAATGCCTTTGTTCAAGATTGGGATATTCAGATCCAGTGTTTGTTCCAGATTGGGATATTCAAACTCAGTGTTTGTATTATATTGGAACATTCAGACCCAGTATTCGTTCTGGACTGGGACAGTCAGAGGCAAAGTTTGTTCTGGATTGGAACATCCTGACCCGGTGTTTGTATGAGATTGGATTGTTCTGACCCAGTGTTTGTTCTAGATTTCGACAAGTTTGGGATATTCAGACACAGTGTTTGTTCTGGATTGGGACGTTGAGACCCAGTGTTTGTACTAGATTACGACATTCAGAGCCAGTATTTCTACTAGATTGGGACATTCAGACCCAGTGTTCATTCTGGATTGGGACAGTCAGACGCAGTATTTGTTCTGGATTGCAACATCCTGACTCAGTATTTGGATGAGATTGGAACATTCAGACCCAGCGTTTGTTCTGACTGGGACAATCAAACCCAGTGTTTGTACTGGATTTGGACATTCACACCCAGTGTTTATTCTGATTGAGACATTCATACCCAGTCTTGGTTCTGGTTTGGAACATCCTGACCCGGTGTTTGTACGAGATTAGATTATTCTGACCCAGTGTTTGTTCTAAATTGAGACATTCAGACCTAGTGTTTGTTCAAGATTGAGACATTCAGACCCAGTGTTTGTTCTGGATTGGAACGTTCAGACCCAGTGTTTGTTTTGGATTGGGACATTCAGACCCAGTGTTTGTACTAGATTGGGACATTCAGACCCAGTGTTTGTTCTAGATTAGGACATTCAGACCCAGCGTTTGTTCTAGATTGGGACAGTCCGAATCAATGTTTGTTCAAGATTGGGACATTTAGACCCAGTGTTTGTTCTCGATTGGGACATTCAGTCCTAATGTTTGTTCAGGATTGGGACATTCAGACCCAGTGTTTGTTCTGGACTGGGAATTCATAAACAGTGTTTATTCAAGATTGGGATATTCAGACCCATTGTTTGTTCAAGATTGGAACATTCAAATCCAGTGTTTGTTCTAGATTGGGATATTAAGACCCAATGTTTGTTCTAGACTGGTACATTCAGACCCAGTGATTGTTCAAGATTGGGATATTCAGACCCATTATTTGCGCAGGTTTGGGACATTCATACCCAGTGTTTGTACTAGATTACGACATTCAGACCCAGTGTTTCTACTAGATTGGAATATTCAGATCCAGTGTTTTTTCTAGATTGGTACATTCAGACCCAGTGGTTGTTCAAGATTGGGATATTCAGACCTAGTGTTTGCTCAGGATTGGGATATTCAGACCCAATGTTTGTTCAAGATTGGAACATTCAGACCCATTATTTGTTCTGGACTGGATCATTCAGACCCAGTGTTTGTATTATATTGGAACATGCAGACCCAGTGTTTGTTCTAGATTGGGACATTCAGACACAGTTTTTGTTCTGGATTGGGACGTTCAGACAAAGTGTTTGTTCAAGATTGGGATATTCAGATCCAGTGTTTGTTCAAGATTGGGATATTCAGACTCAGTGTTTTTACTTTATTGGAACATTCAGACCCAGTGTTCGTTCTGGATTGGGACAGTCAGACACAATGTTTGTTCTGGATTGGAACATCCTGACCCGGTGTTTGTACTGGATTGGGATATTCAGACCCAGTGTTTGTTCTAGATTGGGACATTCAGACCCAGTGTTTGCTCAGGATTGGAACATTCAGACCCAGTGTTTGTACTAGATTGGGACATTCAGACCCAGTGTTTGATCTGGATTGGGATATTCAGACCCAGTGTTTGTTCTGGATTGGGGTATTCAGACCCAGTTTTTGTTCTGGATTGGAACATTCAGACCCAGTGTTTGTTGTAGGTTGGGACATTCAGATCCAGTGCTTGTTCTGGATTGGGACATTCAGACAAAGCCTTTGTTCTGGACTGAGACATTGAAACCCAGTGTTTGTTCTGGATTGGGATATTCAGACCCAGTGTTTGATCTGGATTGGTACAGTCAGACCCAGTGTTTGTTCTGGATTGGGATATTCAGACCCAGTGTTTGTTCTGGATTGGAACATTCGGACCCAGTGTTTGTACTAGATTGGGATATTCAGACCCAGTGTTATTTCTAGATTGGGATATTCAGACCCCGGCTTTTTTCAAGTTTGGGATATTCAGACACAGTGTTTGTTCTGGATTGGGACGTTGAGACCCAGTGTTTGTACTAGATTACGACATTCAGAGCCAGTATTTCTACTAGATTAGGACATTCAGACCCAGTGTTCATTCTGGATTGGGACAGTCAGATGCAGTATTTGTTCAAGATTGTGATGTTCAGACTCAGTGCTTGTACTATATTGGAACATTCAGGCCCAGTGTTTGTTCTGGTTTGGGACATTCAGACCCAGTGTTCATTCTGGATTGGGACAGTCAGACGCAGTGTTTGTTCTGGATTGGAACATCCTGACCCAGTATTTGGATGAGATTGGAACATTCAGACCCAGCGTTTGTTCTGACTGGGACATTCAAACCCAGTGTTTGTTCTGGATTTGTACATTCACACCCAGTGTTTATTCTGATTGAGACATTCATACCCAGTCTTGGTTCTGGTTTGGAACATCCTGACCCGGTGTTTGTACGAGATTAGATCATTCTGACCCAGTGTTTGTTCTAAATTGAGACATTCAGACCTAGTGTTTGTTCAAGATTGAGACATTCAGACCCAGTGTTTGTTCTGGATTGGAACGTTCAGACCCAGTGTTTGTTTTGGATTGGGACATTCAGACCCAAAGTTTGTACTAGATTGGGACATTCAGACCCAGTGTTTGTTCTGGATTGGGACATTCAGACCCAGTTTTTGCACGAGATTGGAACATTCAGACGCAATATTTGTTCTAGATTAGGACATTCAGACCCCGCGTTTGTTCTAGATTGGGACAGTCCGAATCAATGTTTGTTCAAGATTGGGACATTCAGACCCAGTGTTTGTTCTCGATTGGGACATTCAGTCCTAATGTTTGTTCAGGATTGGGACATTCAGACCCAGTGTTTGTTCTGGACTGGGAATTCAGAAACAGTGTTTATTCAAGATTGGGATATTCAGACCCATTGTTTGTTCAAGATTGGAACATTCAAATCCAGTGTTTGTTCTAGATTGGGATATTAAGACCCAATGTTTGTTCTAAACTGGTACATTCAGACCCAGTGTTTGTACTAGATCGGTACATTCAGACCCAGTGATTGTTCAAGATTGGGATATTCAGACCCATTATTTGCGCAGGTTTGGGACATTCATACCCAGTGTTTGTACTAGATTACGACATTCAGACCCAGTGTTTCTACTAGATTGGAATATTCAGAGCCAGTGTTTTTTCTAGATTGGTACATTCAGACCCAGTGGTTGTTCAAGATTGGGATATTCAGACCTAGTGTTTGCTCAGGATTGGGATATTCAGACCCAATGTTTGTTCAAGATTGGTACATTCAGACCCATTATTTGTTCTGGACTGGATCATTCAGACCCAGTGTTTGTATTATATTGGAACATGCAGACCCAGTGTTTGTTCTAGATTGGGACATTCAGACACAGTTTTTGTTCTGGATTGGGACGTTCAGACAAAGTGTTTGTTCAAGATTGGGATATTCAGATCCAGTGTTTGTTCAAGATTGGGATATTCAGACTCAGTGTTTTTACTTTATTGGAACATTCAGACCCAGTGTTCGTTCTGGATTGGGACAGTCAGACACAATGTTTGTTCTGGATTGGAACATCCTGACCCGGTGTTTGTACTGGATTGGGATATTCAGACCCAGTGTTTGTTCTAGATTGGGACATTCAGACCCAGTGTTTGCTCAGGAGTGGAACATTCAGACCCAGTGTTTGTACTAGATTGGGACATTCAGACCGAGTGTTCATTTTGGATTGGGACAGTCAGATGCAGTGTTTGTTCTGGATTGGAACATCCTGACCCAGTATTTGGATTAGATTGGAACATTCAGACCCAGTATTTGTTCTAGATTGGGACATTCAGACCCAGCCTTTGTTCTGACTGGGTCATTCAAACCCAGTGTTTGTTCTAGATTGAGACATTCAGACCTCGTATTGTTCAAGATTGAGACATTCAGACCCAGTGTTTGTTCTGGATTGGAACATTCAGACCCAGTGTTTGTTCTGCATTGGGACATTCAGACTAAGCCTTTGTTCTGGACTGAGACTTTCAAACCCAGTGTTTGTTCTGGATTGGGATATTCAGACCCAGTGTTCATACTAGATTGGGACATTCAGACCCAGTGTTTGATCTTGATTGGTACAGTCAGACCCAGTGTTTGTTCTGGATTGGGATATTCAGACTCAGCTTTTGTTCTGGACTGAGACATTCAAACCCAGTGTTATTTCTAGATTGGGATATTCAGACCCCGGCATTTTTCAAGTTTGGGATATTCAGACACAGTGTTTGTTCTGGATTGGGATGTTGAGACCCAGTGTTTGTACTAGATTACGACATTCACACCCAGAGTATCTACTAGATTGGGACATTCAGACCCAGTGTTCATTCTGGATTGGAACATTCGGACCCAGTATTTGTACTGGATTGGGATATTTAGACTCAGTTGTTTGTTCAAGATTGGGATGTTCAGACTCAGTGTTTGTACTATATTGCAACATTCAGACCCAGTGTTTGTTCTGGATTGGGACATTCAGACCGAGTGTTCATTTTGGATTGGGACAGTCAGATGCAGTGTTTGTTCTGGATTGGAACATCCTGACCCAGTATTTGGATTAGATTGGAACATTCAGACCCAGTATTTGTTCTAGATTGGGACATTCAGACCCAGCGTTTGTTCTGACTGGGTCATTCAAACCCAGTGTTTGTTCTAGATTGAGACATTCAGACCTAGTATTGTTCAAGATCGAGACATTCAGACCCAGTGTTTGTTCTGGATTGGAACATTCAGACCCAGTGTTTGTTTTGGATTGGGACATTCAGACCCAGTGTTTGTACTAGATTGGGACATTAAAATCCAGTGTTTGTTCTGCATTGGGACATTCAGACTAAGCCTTTGTTCTGGACTGAGACATTCAATCCCAGTGTTTGTTCTGGATTGGGATATTCAGACCCAGTGTTAGCTCAGGATTGGGACATTCAGACACAGTCTTTGTACTAGATTGGGACATTCAGACCTAGTGTTATTTCTAGATTGGGATATTCAGACCCCAGCATTTTTCAAGTTTGGGATATTCAGACACAGTGTTTGTTCTGGATTGGGATGTTGAGACCCAGTGTTTGTACTAGATTACGACATTCAGACCCAGAGTTTCTACTAGATTGGGACATTCAGACCCAGTGTTCATTCTGGATTGGAACATTCGGACCCAGTATTTGTACTGGATTGGGATATTCAGACTCAGTGTTTGTTCAAGATTGGGATGTTCAGACTCAGTGTTTGTACTATATTGCAACATTCAGACCCAGTGTTTGTTCTGGATTGGGACATTCAGACCGAGTGTTCATTTTGGATTGGGACAGTCAGATGCAGTGTTTGTTCTGGATTGGAACATCCTGACCCAGTATTTGGATTAGATTGGAACATTCAGACCCAGTATTTGTTCTAGATTGGGACATTCAGACCCAGCGTTTGTTCTGACTGGGTCATTCAAACCCAGTGTTTGTTCTAGATTGAGACATTCAGACCTAGTATTGTTCAAGATTGAGACATTCAGACCCAGTGTTTGTTCTGGATTGGAACATTCAGACCCAGTGTTTATTTTGGATTGGGAGATTCAGACCCAGTGTTTGTACTAGTTTGGGATATTCAGACCCAGTGTTTGATCTTGATTGGTACAGTCAGACCCAGTGTTTGTTCTGGATTGGGATATTCAGACTCAGCTTTTGTTCTGGACTGAGACATTCAAACCCAGTGTTATTTCTAGATTGGGATATTCAGACCCCGGCATTTTTCAAGTTTGGGATATTCAGACACAGTGTTTGTTCTGGATTGGGATGTTGAGACCCAGTGTTTGTACTAGATTACGACATTCACACCCAGAGTATCTACTAGATTGGGACATTCAGACCCAGTGTTCATTCTGGATTGGAACATTCGGACCCAGTATTTGTACTGGATTGGGATATTTAGACTCAGTTGTTTGTTCAAGATTGGGATGTTCAGACTCAGTGTTTGTACTATATTGCAACATTCAGACCCAGTGTTTGTTCTGGATTGGGACATTCAGACCGAGTGTTCATTTTGGATTGGGACAGTCAGATGCAGTGTTTGTTCTGGATTGGAACATCCTGACCCAGTATTTGGATTAGATTGGAACATTCAGACCCAGTATTTGTTCTAGATTGGGACATTCAGACCCAGCGTTTGTTCTGACTGGGTCATTCAAACCCAGTGTTTGTTCTAGATTGAGACATTCAGACCTAGTATTGTTCAAGATCGAGACATTCAGACCCAGTGTTTGTTCTGGATTGGAACATTCAGACCCAGTGTTTGTTTTGGATTGGGACATTCAGACCCAGTGTTTGTACTAGATTGGGACATTAAAATCCAGTGTTTGTTCTGCATTGGGACATTCAGACTAAGCCTTTGTTCTGGACTGAGACATTCAATCCCAGTGTTTGTTCTGGATTGGGATATTCAGACCCAGTGTTAGCTCAGGATTGGGACATTCAGACACAGTCTTTGTACTAGATTGGGACATTCAGACCTAGTGTTATTTCTAGATTGGGATATTCAGACCCCAGCATTTTTCAAGTTTGGGATATTCAGACACAGTGTTTGTTCTGGATTGGGATGTTGAGACCCAGTGTTTGTACTAGATTACGACATTCAGACCCAGAGTTTCTACTAGATTGGGACATTCAGACCCAGTGTTCATTCTGGATTGGAACATTCGGACCCAGTATTTGTACTGGATTGGGATATTCAGACTCAGTGTTTGTTCAAGATTGGGATGTTCAGACTCAGTGTTTGTACTATATTGCAACATTCAGACCCAGTGTTTGTTCTGGATTGGGACATTCAGACCGAGTGTTCATTTTGGATTGGGACAGTCAGATGCAGTGTTTGTTCTGGATTGGAACATCCTGACCCAGTATTTGGATTAGATTGGAACATTCAGACCCAGTATTTGTTCTAGATTGGGACATTCAGACCCAGCGTTTGTTCTGACTGGGACATTCAAACCCAGTGTTTGTTCTAGATTGAGACATTCATACCTAGTATTGTTCAAGATTGAGACATTCAGACCCAGTGTTTGTTCTGGATTGGAACATTCAGACCCAGTGTTTATTTTGGATTGGGAGATTCAGACCCAGTGTTTGTACTAGTTTGGGACATTCAGAACTAGTGTTTGCTCAGAATTGGGACAGTCAGATCCAGTGTTTGTACTAGATTGGGATATTCAGACCCAGTGTTATTTCTAGATTGGGATATTCAGACCCGGGCTTTTTTCAAGTTTGGGATGTTCAGACTCAGTGTTTGTTCTATATTGGAACATTCAGGCCCAGTGTTTGTTCTGGTTTGGGACATTCAGACCCAGTGTTCATTCTGGATTGGGACAGTCAGATGCAGTGTTTGTTCAAGATTGTGATGTTCAGACTCAGTGTTTGTTCTATATTGGAACATTCAGGCCCAGTGTTTGTTCTGGTTTGGGACATTCAGACCGAGTGTTCATTCTGGATTGGGACAGTCAGACGCAGTGTTTGTTCTGGATTGGAACATCCTGACCCAGTATTTGGATGAGATTGGAACAATCAGTCCCAGCGTTTGTTCTGACTGGGACATTCAAACTCAGTGTTTGTTCTGGATTTGGACATTCACACCCAGTGTTTATTGTGATTGAGATATTCATACCCAGTCTTGGTTCTGGTTTGGAACATCCTGACCCGGTGTTTGTATGAGATTGGATCGTTCTGACCCAGTGTTTGTTCTAGATTGTGACATTCAGACCAAGTGTTTGTTCTCAATTGGAACATTCATACCCAGTGCATGGTCTAGATTGGGACATTCAGTCCCAGTGTTTGCTCAGTATTGGGACATTCAGACCCAGTGTTTGTACTAGATTGGGACATTCAGACCCAAAGTTTGATCTGGATTGGGATATTCAGACCCAGTTTTTGTTCAAGATTGGGATATTCAGACTCAGTGTTTTTACTTTATTGGAACATTCAGACCCAGTGTTCGTTCTGGATTGGGACAGTCAGACACAATGTTTGTTCTGGATTGGAACATCCTGACCCGGTGTTTGTACTGGATTGGGATATTCAGACCCAGTGTGTGTTCTAGATTGGGACATTCAGACCCAGTGTTTGCTCAGGATTGGAACATTCAGACCCAGTGTTTGTACTAGATTGGGACATTCAGACCCAGTGTTTGATCTGGATTGGGATATTCAGACCCAGTGTTTGTTCTGGATTGGGGTATTCAGACCCAGTTTTTGTTCTGGATTGGAACATTCAGACCCAGTGTTTGTTGTAGGTTGGGACATTCAGATCCAGTGCTTGTTCTGGATTGGGACATTCAGACAAAGCCTTTGTTCTGGACTGAGACATTGAAACCCAGTGTTTGTTCTGGATTGGGATATTCAGACCCAGTGTTTGATCTGGATTGGTACAGTCAGACCCAGTGTTTGTTCTGGATTGGGATATTCAGACTCAGTGTTTGTTCTGGATTGGAACATTCGGACCCAGTGTTTGTACTAGATTGGGATATTCAGACCCAGTGTTATTTCTAGATTGGGATATTCAGACCCCGGCTTTTTTCAAGTTTGGGATATTCAGACACAGTGTTTGTTCTGGATTGGGACGTTGAGACCCAGTGTTTGTACTAGATTACGACATTCAGAGCCAGTATTTCTACTAGATTAGGACATTCAGACCCAGTGTTCATTCTGGATTGGGACAGTCAGATGCAGTATTTGTTCAAGATGGTGATGTTCAGACTCAGTGTTTGTACTATATTGGAACATTCAGGCCCAGTGTTTGTTCTGATTTGGGACATTCAGACCCAGTGTTCATTCTGGATTGGGACAGTCAGACGCAGTGTTTGTTCTGGATTGGGATATTCAGACCCAGTATTTGGATGAGATTGGAACATTCAGACCCAGCGTTTGTTCTGACTGGGACATTCAAACCCAGTGTTTGTTCTGGATTTGGACATTCACACCCAGTGTTTGTTCTAGATTGAGACATTCAGACACAGTGTTTGTACTAGATTGGGACATACAGACCCAGTGTTTGTTCAAGATTGGGATACTCAGACCCAGGGTTTGTTCTGGATTGGAACATTCAGACCCAGTGTTTGTACTAGATTGGAACATTCAGACCCAGTGTTTGTTCTAGATTGGAACATTCAGACCCAGTGTTTGTTTTCGATTGGGACATTCAGACACCATGTTTGTTCTGGATTGGGACATTCAGACAATGCCTTTGTTCAAGATTGGGATATTCAGATCCAGTGTTTGTTCCAGATTGGGATATTCAAACTCAGTGTTTGTATTATATTGGAACATTCAGACCCAGTATTCGTTCTGGACTGGGACAGTCAGAGGCAAAGTTTGTTCTGGATTGGAACATCCTGACCCGGTGTTTGTATGAGATTGGATTGTTCTGACCCAGTGTTTGTTCTAGATTTCGACAAGTTTGGGATATTCAGACACAGTGTTTGTTCTGGATTGGGACGTTGAGACCCAGTGTTTGTACTAGATTACGACATTCAGAGCCAGTATTTCTACTAGATTGGGACATTCAGACCCAGTGTTTCTACTAGATTGGAATATTCAGATCCAGTGTTTTTTCTAGATTGGTACATTCAGACCCAGTGGTTGTTCAAGATTGGGATATTCAGACCTAGTGTTTGCTCAGGATTGGGATATTCAGACCCAATGTTTGTTCAAGATTGGTACATTCAGACCCATTATTTGTTCTGGACTGGATCATTCAGACCCAGTGTTTGTATTATATTGGAACATGCAGACCCAGTGTTTGTTCTAGATTGGGACATTCAGACACAGTTTTTGTTCTGGATTGGGACGTTCAGACAAAGTGTTTGTTCAAGATTGGGATATTCAGATCCAGTGTTTGTTCAAGATTGGGATATTCAGACTCAGTGTTTTTACTTTATTGGAACATTCAGACCCAGTGTTCGTTCTGGATTGGGACAGTCAGACACAATGTTTGTTCTGGATTGGAACATCCTGACCCGGTGTTTGTACTGGATTGGGATATTCAGACCCAGTGTTTGTTCTAGATTGGGACATTCAGACCCAGTGTTTGCTCAGGAGTGGAACATTCAGACCCAGTGTTTGTACTAGATTGGGACATTCAGACCGAGTGTTCATTTTGGATTGGGACAGTCAGATGCAGTGTTTGTTCTGGATTGGAACATCCTGACCCAGTATTTGGATTAGATTGGAACATTCAGACCCAGTATTTGTTCTAGATTGGGACATTCAGACCCAGCCTTTGTTCTGACTGGGTCATTCAAACCCAGTGTTTGTTCTAGATTGAGACATTCAGACCTCGTATTGTTCAAGATTGAGACATTCAGACCCAGTGTTTGTTCTGGATTGGAACATTCAGACCCAGTGTTTGTTCTGCATTGGGACATTCAGACTAAGCCTTTGTTCTGGACTGAGACTTTCAAACCCAGTGTTTGTTCTGGATTGGGATATTCAGACCCAGTGTTCATACTAGATTGGGACATTCAGACCCAGTGTTTGATCTTGATTGGTACAGTCAGACCCAGTGTTTGTTCTGGATTGGGATATTCAGACTCAGCTTTTGTTCTGGACTGAGACATTCAAACCCAGTGTTATTTCTAGATTGGGATATTCAGACCCCGGCATTTTTCAAGTTTGGGATATTCAGACACAGTGTTTGTTCTGGATTGGGATGTTGAGACCCAGTGTTTGTACTAGATTACGACATTCACACCCAGAGTATCTACTAGATTGGGACATTCAGACCCAGTGTTCATTCTGGATTGGAACATTCGGACCCAGTATTTGTACTGGATTGGGATATTTAGACTCAGTGTTTGTTCAAGATTGGGATGTTCAGACTCAGTGTTTGTACTATATTGCAACATTCAGACCCAGTGTTTGTTCTGGATTGGGACATTCAGACCGAGTGTTCATTTTGGATTGGGACAGTCAGATGCAGTGTTTGTTCTGGATTGGAACATCCTGACCCAGTATTTGGATTAGATTGGAACATTCAGACCCAGTATTTGTTCTAGATTGGGACATTCAGACCCAGCGTTTGTTCTGACTGGGTCATTCAAACCCAGTGTTTGTTCTAGATTGAGACATTCAGACCTAGTATTGTTCAAGATCGAGACATTCAGACCCAGTGTTTGTTCTGGATTGGAACATTCAGACCCAGTGTTTGTTTTGGATTGGGACATTCAGACCCAGTGTTTGTACTAGATTGGGACATTAAAATCCAGTGTTTGTTCTGCATTGGGACATTCAGACTAAGCCTTTGTTCTGGACTGAGACATTCAATCCCAGTGTTTGTTCTGGATTGGGATATTCAGACCCAGTGTTAGCTCAGGATTGGGACATTCAGACACAGTCTTTGTACTAGATTGGGACATTCAGACCTAGTGTTATTTCTAGATTGGGATATTCAGACCCCAGCATTTTTCAAGTTTGGGATATTCAGACACAGTGTTTGTTCTGGATTGGGATGTTGAGACCCAGTGTTTGTACTAGATTACGACATTCAGACCCAGAGTTTCTACTAGATTGGGACATTCAGACCCAGTGTTCATTCTGGATTGGAACATTCGGACCCAGTATTTGTACTGGATTGGGATATTCAGACTCAGTGTTTGTTCAAGATTGGGATGTTCAGACTCAGTGTTTGTACTATATTGCAACATTCAGACCCAGTGTTTGTTCTGGATTGGGACATTCAGACCGAGTGTTCATTTTGGATTGGGACAGTCAGATGCAGTGTTTGTTCTGGATTGGAACATCCTGACCCAGTATTTGGATTAGATTGGAACATTCAGACCCAGTATTTGTTCTAGATTGGGACATTCAGACCCAGCGTTTGTTCTGACTGGGTCATTCAAACCCAGTGTTTGTTCTAGATTGAGACATTCAGACCTAGTATTGTTCAAGATTGAGACATTCAGACCCAGTGTTTGTTCTGGATTGGAACATTCAGACCCAGTGTTTATTTTGGATTGGGAGATTCAGACCCAGTGTTTGTACTAGTTTGGGATATTCAGAACTAGTGTTTGCTCAGAATTGGGACAGTCAGATCCAGTGTTTGTACTAGATTGGGATATTCAGACCCAGTGTTATTTCTAGATTGGGATATTCAGACCCGGGCTTTTTTCAAGTTTGGGATGTTCAGACGCAGTGTTTGTTCTATATTGGAACATTCAGGCCCAGTGTTTGTTCTGGTTTGGGACATTCAGACCCAGTGTTCATTCTGGATTGGGACAGTCAGACGCAGTGTTTGTTCTGGATTGGAACATCCTGACCCAGTATTTGGATGAGATTGGAACATCCTGACCCAGTATTTGGATGAGATTGGAACAATCAGACCCAGCGTTTGTTCTGACTGGGACATTCAAACTCAGTGTTTGTTCTGGATTTGGACATTCACACCCAGTGTTTATTGTGATTGAGATATTCATACCCAGTCTTGGTTCTGGTTTGGAACATCCTGACCCGGTGTTTGTATGAGATTGGATCGTTCTGACCCAGTGTTTGTTCTAGATTGTGACATTCAGACCAAGTGTTTGTTCTCAATTGGAACATTCATACCCAGTGCATGGTCTAGATTGGGACATTCAGTCCCAGTGTTTGCTCAGTATTGGGACATTCAGACCCAGTGTTTGTACTAGATTGGGACATTCAGACCCAAAGTTTGATCTGGATTGGGATATTCAGACCCAGTTTTTGTTCAAGATTGGGATATTCAGACTCAGTGTTTTTACTTTATTGGAACATTCAGACCCAGTGTTCGTTCTGGATTGGGACAGTCAGACACAATGTTTGTTCTGGATTGGAACATCCTGACCCGGTGTTTGTACTGGATTGGGATATTCAGACCCAGTGTTTGTTCTAGATTGGGACATTCAGACCCAGTGTTTGCTCAGGATTGGAACATTCAGACCCAGTGTTTGTACTAGATTGGGACATTCAGACCCAGTGTTTGATCTGGATTGGGATATTCAGACCCAGTGTTTGTTCTGGATTGGGGTATTCAGACCCAGTTTTTGTTCTGGATTGGAACATTCAGACCCAGTGTTTGTTGTAGGTTGGGACATTCAGATCCAGTGCTTGTTCTGGATTGGGACATTCAGACAAAGCCTTTGTTCTGGACTGAGACATTGAAACCCAGTGTTTGTTCTGGATTGGGATATTCAGACCCAGTGTTTGATCTGGATTGGTACAGTCAGACCCAGTGTTTGTTCTGGATTGGGATATTCAGACCCAGTGTTTGTTCTGGATTGGAACATTCGGACCCAGTGTTTGTACTAGATTGGGATATTCAGACCCAGTGTTATTTCTAGATTGGGATATTCAGACCCCGGCTTTTTTCAAGTTTGGGATATTCAGACACAGTGTTTGTTCTGGATTGGGACGTTGAGACCCAGTGTTTGTACTAGATTACGACATTCAGAGCCAGTATTTCTACTAGATTAGGACATTCAGACCCAGTGTTCATTCTGGATTGGGACAGTCAGATGCAGTATTTGTTCAAGATTGTGATGTTCAGACTCAGTGTTTGTACTATATTGGAACATTCAGGCCCAGTGTTTGTTCTGGTTTGGGACATTCAGACCCAGTGTTCATTCTGGATTGGGACAGTCAGACGCAGTGTTTGTTCTGGATTGGAACATTCAGACCCAGTATTTGGATGAGATTGGAACATTCAGACCCAGCGTTTGTTCTGACTGGGACATTCAAACCCAGTGTTTGTTCTGGATTTGGACATTCACACCCAGTGTTTGTTCTAGATTGAGACATTCAGACACAGTGTTTGTACTAGATTGGGACATACAGACCCAGTGTTTGTTCAAGATTGGGATACTCAGACCCAGGGTTTGTTCTGGATTGGAACATTCAGACCCAGTGTTTGTACTAGATTGGAACATTCAGACCCAGTGTTTGTTCTAGATTGGAACATTCAGACCCAGTGTTTGTTTTCGATTGGGACATTCAGACACCATGTTTGTTCTGGATTGGGACATTCAGACAATGCCTTTGTTCAAGATTGGGATATTCAGATCCAGTGTTTGTTCCAGATTGGGATATTCAAACTCAGTGTTTGTATTATATTGGAACATTCAGACCCAGTATTCGTTCTGGACTGGGACAGTCAGAGGCAAAGTTTGTTCTGGATTGGAACATCCTGACCCGGTGTTTGTATGAGATTGGATTGTTCTGACCCAGTGTTTGTTCTAGATTTCGACAAGTTTGGGATATTCAGACACAGTGTTTGTTCTGGATTGGGACGTTGAGACCCAGTGTTTGTACTAGATTACGACATTCAGAGCCAGTATTTCTACTAGATTGGGACATTCAGACCCAGTGTTCATTCTGGATTGGGACAGTCAGACGCAGTATTTGTTCTGGATTGCAACATCCTGACTCAGTATTTGGATGAGATTGGAACATTCAGACCCAGCGTTTGTTCTGACTGGGACAATCAAACCCAGTGTTTGTACTGGATTTGGACATTCACACCCAGTGTTTATTCTGATTGAGACATTCATACCCAGTCTTGGTTCTGGTTTGGAACATCCTGACCCGGTGTTTGTACGAGATTAGATTATTCTGACCCAGTGTTTGTTCTAAATTGAGACATTCAGACCTAGTGTTTGTTCAAGATTGAGACATTCAGACCCAGTGTTTGTTCTGGATTGGAACGTTCAGACCCAGTGTTTGTTTTGGATTGGGACATTCAGACCCAGTGTTTGTACTAGATTGGGACATTCAGACCCAGTGTTTGTTCTAGATTAGGACATTCAGACCCAGCGTTTGTTCTAGATTGGGACAGTCCGAATCAATGTTTGTTCAAGATTGGGACATTTAGACCCAGTGTTTGTTCTCGATTGGGACATTCAGTCCTAATGTTTGTTCAGGATTGGGACATTCAGACCCAGTGTTTGTTCTGGACTGGGAATTCAGAAACAGTGTTTATTCAAGATTGGGATATTCAGACCCATTGTTTGTTCAAGATTGGAACATTCAAATCCAGTGTTTGTTCTAGATTGGGATATTAAGACCCAATGTTTGTTCTAGACTGGAACATTCAGACCCAGTGTTTGTACTAGATCGGTACATTCAGACCCAGTGATTGTTCAAGATTGGGATATTCAGACCCATTATTTGCGCAGGTTTGGGACATTCATACCCAGTGTTTGTACTAGATTACGACATTCAGACCCAGTGTTTCTACTAGATTGGAATATTCAGATCCAGTGTTTTTTCTAGATTGGTACATTCAGACCCAGTGGTTGTTCAAGATTGGGATATTCAGACCTAGTGTTTGCTCAGGATTGGGATATTCAGACCCAATGTTTGTTCAAGATTGGAACATTCAGACCCATTATTTGTTCTGGACTGGATCATTCAGACCCAGTGTTTGTATTATATTGGAACATGCAGACCCAGTGTTTGTTCTAGATTGGGACATTCAGACACAGTTTTTGTTCTGGATTGGGACGTTCAGACAAAGTGTTTGTTCAAGATTGGGATATTCAGATCCAGTGTTTGTTCAAGATTGGGATATTCAGACTCAGTGTTTTTACTTTATTGGAACATTCAGACCCAGTGTTCGTTCTGGATTGGGACAGTCAGACACAATGTTTGTTCTGGATTGGAACATCCTGACCCGGTGTTTGTACTGGATTGGGATATTCAGACCCAGTGTTTGTTCTAGATTCGGACATTCAGACCCAGTGTTTGCTCAGGATTGGAACATTCAGACCCAGTGTTTGTACTAGATTGGGACATTCAGACCCAGTGTTTGATCTGGATTGGGATATTCAGACCCAGTGTTTGTTCTGGATTGGGGTATTCAGACCCAGTTTTTGTTCTGGATTGGAACATTCAGACCCAGTGTTTGTTGTAGGTTGGGACATTCAGATCCAGTGCTTGTTCTGGATTGGGACATTCAGACAAAGCCTTTGTTCTGGACTGAGACATTGAAACCCAGTGTTTGTTCTGGATTGGGATATTCAGACCCAGTGTTTGATCTGGATTGGTACAGTCAGACCCAGTGTTTGTTCTGGATTGGGATATTCAGACCCAGTGTTTGTTCTGGATTGGAACATTCGGACCCAGTGTTTGTACTAGATTGGGATATTCAGACCCAGTGTTATTTCTAGATTGGGATATTCAGACCCCGGCTTTTTTCAAGTTTGGGATATTCAGACACAGTGTTTGTTCTGGATTGGGACGTTGAGACCCAGTGTTTGTACTAGATTACGACATTCAGAGCCAGTATTTCTACTAGATTAGGACATTCAGACCCAGTGTTCATTCTGGATTGGGACAGTCAGATGCAGTATTTGTTCAAGATTGTGATGTTCAGACTCAGTGCTTGTACTATATTGGAACATTCAGGCCCAGTGTTTGTTCTGGTTTGGGACATTCAGACCCAGTGTTCATTCTGGATTGGGACAGTCAGACGCAGTGTTTGTTCTGGATTGGGATATTCAGACCCAGTATTTGGATGAGATTGGAACATTCAGACCCAGTGTTTGTTCTGACTGGGACATTCAAACCCAGTGTTTGTTCTGGATTTGGACATTCACACCCAGTGTTTATTCTGACTGAGACATTCATACCCAGTCTTGGTTCTGGTTTGGAACATCCTGACCCGGTGTTTGTACGAGATTAGATCATTCTGACCCAGTGTTTGTTCTAAATTGAGACATTCAGACCTAGTGTTTGTTCAAGATTGAGACATTCAGACCCAGTGTTTGTTCTGGATTGGAACGTTCAGACCCAGTGTTTGTTTTGGATTGGGACATTCAGACCCAAAGTTTGTACTAGATTGGGACATTCAGACCCAGTGTTTGTTCTGAATTGGGACATTCAGACCCAGTTTTTGCACGAGATTGGAACATTCAGACGCAATATTTGTTCTAGATTAGGACATTCAGACCCCGCGTTTGTTCTAGATTGGGACAGTCCGAATCAATGTTTGTTCAAGATTGGGACATTCAGACCCAGTGTTTGTTCTCGATTGGGACATTCAGTCCTAATGTTTGTTCAGGATTGGGACATTCAGACCCAGTGTTTGTTCTGGACTGGGAATTCAGAAACAGTGTTTATTCAAGATTGGGATATTCAGACCCATTGTTTGTTCAAGATTGGAACATTCAAATCCAGTGTTTGTTCTAGATTGGGATATTAAGACCCAATGTTTGTTCTAGACTGGTACATTCAGACCCAGTGTTTGTACTAGATCGGTACATTCAGACCCAGTGATTGTTCAAGATTGGGATATTCAGACCCATTATTTGCGCAGGTTTGGGACATTCATACCCAGTGTTTGTACTAGATTACGACATTCAGACCCAGTGTTTCTACTAGATTGGAATATTCAGATCCAGTGTTTTTTCTAGATTGGTACATTCAGACCCAGTGGTTGTTCAAGATTGGGATAGTCAGACCTAGTGTTTGCTCAGGATTGGGATATTCAGACCCAATGTTTGTTCAAGATTGGAACATTCAGACTCAATATTTGTTCTGGACTGGATCATTCAGACCCAGTGTTTGTATTATATTGGAACATGCAGACCCAGTGTTTGTTCTAGATTGGGACATTCAGACACAGTTTTTGTTCTGGATTGGGACGTTCAGACAAAGTGTTTGTTCAAGATTGGGATATTCAGATCCAGTGTTTGTTCAAGATTGGGATATTCAGACTCAGTGTTTTTACTTTATTGGAACATTCAGACCCAGTGTTCGTTCTGGATTGGGACAGTCAGACACAATGTTTGTTCTGGATTGGAACATCCTGACCCGGTGTTTGTACTGGATTGGGATATTCAGACCCAGTGTTTGTTCTAGATTCGGACATTCAGACCCAGTGTTTGCTCAGGATTGGAACATTCAGACCCAGTGTTTGTACTAGATTGGGACATTCAGACCCAGTGTTTGATCTGGATTGGGATATTCAGACCCAGTGTTTGTTCTGGATTGGGGTATTCAGACCCAGTTTTTGTTCTGGATTGGAACATTCAGACCCAGTGTTTGTTGTAGGTTGGGACATTCAGATCCAGTGCTTGTTCTGGATTGGGACATTCAGACAAAGCCTTTGTTCTGGACTGAGACATTGAAACCCAGTGTTTGTTCTGGATTGGGATATTCAGACCCAGTGTTTGATCTGGATTGGTACAGTCAGACCCAGTGTTTGTTCTGGATTGGGATATTCAGACCCAGTGTTTGTTCTGGATTGGAACATTCGGACCCAGTGTTTGTACTAGATTGGGATATTCAGACCCAGTGTTATTTCTAGATTGGGATATTCAGACCCCGGCTTTTTTCAAGTTTGGGATATTCAGACACAGTGTTTGTTCTGGATTGGGACGTTGAGACCCAGTGTTTGTACTAGATTACGACATTCAGAGCCAGTATTTCTACTAGATTAGGACATTCAGACCCAGTGTTCATTCTGGATTGGGACAGTCAGATGCAGTATTTGTTCAAGATTGTGATGTTCAGACTCAGTGTTTGTACTATATTGGAACATTCAGGCCCAGTGTTTGTTCTGATTTGGGACATTCAGACCCAGTGTTCATTCTGGATTGGGACAGTCAGACGCAGTGTTTGTTCTGGATTGGAACATCCTGACCCAGTATTTGGATGAGATTGGAACATTCAGACCCAGCGTTTGTTCTGACTGGGACATTCAAACCCAGTGTTTGTTCTGGATTTGGACATTCACACCCAGTGTTTGTTCTAGATTGAGACATTCAGACACAGTGTTTGTACTAGATTGGGACATACAGACCCAGTGTTTGTTCAAGATTGGGATACTCAGACCCAGGGTTTGTTCTGGATTGGAACATTCAGACCCAGTGTTTGTACTAGATTGGAACATTCAGACCCAGTGTTTGTTCTAGATTGGAACATTCAGACCCAGTGTTTGTTTTCGATTGGGACATTCAGACACCATGTTTGTTCTGGATTGGGACATTCAGACAATGCCTTTGTTCAAGATTGGGATATTCAGATCCAGTGTTTGTTCCAGATTGGGATATTCAAACTCAGTGTTTGTATTATATTGGAACATTCAGACCCAGTATTCGTTCTGGACTGGGACAGTCAGAGGCAAAGTTTGTTCTGGATTGGAACATCCTGACCCGGTGTTTGTATGAGATTGGATTGTTCTGACCCAGTGTTTGTTCTAGATTTCGACAAGTTTGGGATATTCAGACACAGTGTTTGTTCTGGATTGGGACGTTGAGACCCAGTGTTTGTACTAGATTACGACATTCAGAGCCAGTATTTCTACTAGATTACGACATTCAGACCCAGTGTTTCTACTAGATTGGAATATTCAGATCCAGTGTTTTTTCTAGATTGGTACATTCAGACCCAGTGGTTGTTCAAGATTGGGATATTCAGACCTAGTGTTTGCTCAGGATTGGGATATTCAGACCCAGTGTTTGATCTGGATTGGTACAGTCAGACCCAGTGTTTGTTCTGGATTGGGATATTCAGACCCAGTGTTTGTTCTGGATTGGAACATTCGGACCCAGTGTTTGTACTAGATTGGGATATTCAGACCCAGTGTTATTTCTAGATTGGGATATTCAGACCCCGGCTTTTTTCAAGTTTGGGATATTCAGACACAGTGTTTGTTCTGGATTGGGACGTTGAGACCCAGTGTTTGTACTAGATTACGACATTCAGAGCCAGTATTTCTACTAGATTAGGACATTCAGACCCAGTGTTCATTCTGGATTGGGACAGTCAGATGCAGTATTTGTTCAAGATTGTGATGTTCAGACTCAGTGTTTGTACTATATTGGAACATTCAGGCCCAGTGTTTGTTCTGATTTGGGACATTCAGACCCAGTGTTCATTCTGGATTGGGACAGTCAGACGCAGTGTTTGTTCTGGATTGGAACATCCTGACCCAGTATTTGGATGAGATTGGAACATTCAGACCCAGCGTTTGTTCTGACTGGGACATTCAAACCCAGTGTTTGTTCTGGATTTGGACATTCACACCCAGTGTTTGTTCTAGATTGAGACATTCAGACACAGTGTTTGTACTAGATTGGGACATACAGACCCAGTGTTTGTTCAAGATTGGGATACTCAGACCCAGGGTTTGTTCTGGATTGGAACATTCAGACCCAGTGTTTGTACTAGATTGGAACATTCAGACCCAGTGTTTGTTCTAGATTGGAACATTCAGACCCAGTGTTTGTTTTCGATTGGGACATTCAGACACCATGTTTGTTCTGGATTGGGACATTCAGACAATGCCTTTGTTCAAGATTGGGATATTCAGATCCAGTGTTTGTTCCAGATTGGGATATTCAAACTCAGTGTTTGTATTATATTGGAACATTCAGACCCAGTATTCGTTCTGGACTGGGACAGTCAGAGGCAAAGTTTGTTCTGGATTGGAACATCCTGACCCGGTGTTTGTATGAGATTGGATTGTTCTGACCCAGTGTTTGTTCTAGATTTCGACAAGTTTGGGATATTCAGACACAGTGTTTGTTCTGGATTGGGACGTTGAGACCCAGTGTTTGTACTAGATTACGACATTCAGAGCCAGTATTTCTACTAGATTACGACATTCAGACCCAGTGTTTCTACTAGATTGGAATATTCAGATCCAGTGTTTTTTCTAGATTGGTACATTCAGACCCAGTGGTTGTTCAAGATTGGGATATTCAGACCTAGTGTTTGCTCAGGATTGGGATATTCAGACCCAATGTTTGTTCAAGATTGGAACATTCAGACCCATTATTTGTTCTGGACTGGATCATTCAGACCCAGTGTTTGTATTATATTGGAACATGCAGACCCAGTGTTTGTTCTAGATTGGGACATTCAGACACAGTTTTTGTTCTGGATTGGGACGTTCAGACAAAGTGTTTGTTCAAGATTGGGATATTCAGATCCAGTGTTTGTTCAAGATTGGGATATTCAGACTCAGTGTTTTTACTTTATTGGAACATTCAGACCCAGTGTTCGTTCTGGATTGGGACAGTCAGACACAATGTTTGTTCTGGATTGGAACATCCTGACCCGGTGTTTGTACTGGATTGGGATATTCAGACCCAGTGTTTGTTCTAGATTGGGACATTCAGACCCAGTGTTTGCTCAGGATTGGAACATTCAGACCCAGTGTTTGTACTAGATTGGGACATTCAGACCGAGTGTTCATTTTGGATTGGGACAGTCAGATGCAGTGTTTGTTCTGGATTGGAACATCCTGACCCAGTATTTGGATTAGATTGGAACATTCAGACCCAGTATTTGTTCTAGATTGGGACATTCAGACCCAGCCTTTGTTCTGACTGGGTCATTCAAACCCAGTGTTTGTTCTAGATTGAGACATTCAGACCTCGTATTGTTCAAGATTGAGACATTCAGACCCAGTGTTTGTTCTGGATTGGAACATTCAGACCCAGTGTTTGTTCTGCATTGGGACATTCAGACTAAGCCTTTGTTCTGGACTGAGACTTTCAAACCCAGTGTTTGTTCTGGATTGGGATATTCAGACCCAGTGTTCATACTAGATTGGGACATTCAGACCCAGTGTTTGATCTTGATTGGTACAGTCAGACCCAGTGTTTGTTCTGGATTGGGATATTCAGACTCAGCTTTTGTTCTGGACTGAGACATTCAAACCCAGTGTTATTTCTAGATTGGGATATTCAGACCCCGGCATTTTTCAAGTTTGGGATATTCAGACACAGTGTTTGTTCTGGATTGGGATGTTGAGACCCAGTGTTTGTACTAGATTACGACATTCACACCCAGAGTATCTACTAGATTGGGACATTCAGACCCAGTGTTCATTCTGGATTGGAACATTCGGACCCAGTATTTGTACTGGATTGGGATATTTAGACTCAGTGTTTGTTCAAGATTGGGATGTTCAGACTCAGTGTTTGTACTATATTGCAACATTCAGACCCAGTGTTTGTTCTGGATTGGGACATTCAGACCGAGTGTTCATTTTGGATTGGGACAGTCAGATGCAGTGTTTGTTCTGGATTGGAACATCCTGACCCAGTATTTGGATTAGATTGGAACATTCAGACCCAGTATTTGTTCTAGATTGGGACATTCAGACCCAGCGTTTGTTCTGACTGGGTCATTCAAACCCAGTGTTTGTTCTAGATTGAGACATTCAGACCTAGTTTTGTTCAAGATCGAGACATTCAGACCCAGTGTTTGTTCTGGATTGGAACATTCAGACCCAGTGTTTGTTTTGGATTGGGACATTCAGACCCAGTGTTTGTACTAGATTGGGACATTAAAATCCAGTGTTTGTTCTGCATTGGGACATTCAGACTAAGCCTTTGTTCTGGACTGAGACATTCAATCCCAGTGTTTGTTCTGGATTGGGATATTCAGACCCAGTGTTAGCTCAGGATTGGGACATTCAGACACAGTCTTTGTACTAGATTGGGACATTCAGACCTAGTGTTATTTCTAGATTGGGATATTCAGACCCCAGCATTTTTCAAGTTTGGGATATTCAGACACAGTGTTTGTTCTGGATTGGGATGTTGAGACCCAGTGTTTGTACTAGATTACGACATTCAGACCCAGAGTTTCTACTAGATTGGGACATTCAGACCCAGTGTTCATTCTGGATTGGAACATTCGGACCCAGTATTTGTACTGGATTGGGATATTCAGACTCAGTGTTTGTTCAAGATTGGGATGTTCAGACTCAGTGTTTGTACTATATTGCAACATTCAGACCCAGTGTTTGTTCTGGATTGGGACATTCAGACCGAGTGTTCATTTTGGATTGGGACAGTCAGATGCAGTGTTTGTTCTGGATTGGAACATCCTGACCCAGTATTTGGATTAGATTGGAACATTCAGACCCAGTATTTGTTCTAGATTGGGACATTCAGACCCAGCGTTTGTTCTGACTGGGTCATTCAAACCCAGTGTTTGTTCTAGATTGAGACATTCAGACCTAGTATTGTTCAAGATTGAGACATTCAGACCCAGTGTTTGTTCTGGATTGGAACATTCAGACCCAGTGTTTATTTTGGATTGGGAGATTCAGACCCAGTGTTTGTACTAGTTTGGGACATTCAGAACTAGTGTTTGCTCAGAATTGGGACAGTCAGATCCAGTGTTTGTACTAGATTGGGATATTCAGACCCAGTATTATTTCTAGATTGGGATATTCAGACCCGGGCTTTTTTCAAGTTTGGGATATTCAGACGCTGTGTTTGTTCAAGATTGGGATGTTCAGACCCAGTGTTTGTTCTATATTGGAACATTCAGGCCCAGTGTTTGTTCTGGTTTGGGACATTCAGACCCAGTGTTCATTCTGGATTGGGACAGTCAGACGCAGTGTTTGTTCTGGATTGGAACATCCTGACCCAGTATTTGGATGAGATTGGAACAATCAGACCCAGCGTTTGTTCTGACTGGGACATTCAAACTGAGTGTTTGTTCTGGATTTGGACATTCACACCCAGTGTTTATTGTGATTGAGATATTCATACCCAGTCTTGGTTCTGGTTTGGAACATCCTGACCCGGTGTTTGTATGAGATTGGATCGTTCTGACCCAGTGTTTGTTCTAGATTGTGACATTCAGACCAAGTGTTTGTTCTCAATTGGAACATTCATACCCAGTGCATGGTCTAGATTGGGACATTCAGTCCCAGTGTTTTCTCAGTATTGGGACATTCAGACCCAGTGTTTGTACTAGATTGGGACATTCAGACCCAAAGTTTGATCTGGATTGGGATATTCAGACCCAGTTTTTGTTCTGGATTGGAACATTTAGAACTAGTGTTTGTTGTAGATTGGGACATTCAGATCCAGTATTTGTTCTGGATTGGGACATTCAGACAAAGCCTTTGTTCTGGACTGAGACATTGAAACCCAGTGTTTGTTCTGGATAGGGATATTCAGACCCAGTGTTTGCTCAGGATTGGGACACTCAGACCCAGTGTTTGTTCTAAATTGAGACATTCAGACCTAGTGTTTGTTCAAGATTGAGACATTCAGACCCAGTGTTTGTTCTGGATTGGAACGTTCAGACCCAGTGTTTGTTTTGGATTGGGACATTCAGACCCAAAGTTTGTACTAGATTGGGACATTCAGACCCAGTGTTTGTTCTGGATTGGGACATTCTGACCCAGTGTCTGTTCTGGATTGGGACATTCAGACCCAGTTTTTGTACTAGATTGGAACATTCAGACGCAATATTTGTTCTAGATTAGGACATTCAGACCCAGCGTTTGTTCTAGATTGGGACAGTCTGAATCAATGTTTGTTCAAGATTGGGACATTCAGACCCAGTGTTTGTTCTCGATTGGGACATTCAATCCTAATGTTTGTTCAGGATTGGGATATTCAGACCCAATCTTTGTTCTGGACTCGGAATTCAGAAACAGTGTTTGTTCAAGATTGGGATATTCAGACCCAGTGTTTGTTCTAGATTGGGATATTAAGACCCAGTGTTTGTTCTGGATTGGTACATACAGACCCAGTGTTTGTTCAAGATTGGGATATTCAGACCCATTATTTGCGCAGGTTTGGGACATTCATACCCATTGTTTGTACTAGATTACGACATTCAGATCCAGTGGTTGTTCAAGATTGGGATATTCAGACCCAGTGTTTGCTCAGGATTGGGATATTCGGACCCAATGTTTGTTCAAGATTGGAATATTCAGATTCATTATTTGTTCTGGACTGGATCATTCAGCCCCAGTGTTTGTATTATATTGGAACATGCAGACCCAGTTTTTGTTCTGGATTGGGTCTTCCAGACCCAGTGTTTGTTCTGGATTGGAACATTCAGACCCAGTGTTTGTTTTGGATTGGGACATTCAGACCCAGTGTTTGTACTAGATTGGGACATTAAGATCCAGTGTTTGTTCTGCATTGGGACATTCAGACTAAGCCTTTGTTCTGGACTGAGACATTCAAACCCAGTGTTTGTTCTGGATTGGGATATTCAGACCCAGTGTTAGCTCAGGATTGGGACATTCAGACCCAGTGTTCGTACTAGATTGGGACATTCAGACCCAGTGTTTGATCTTGATTGGTACAGTCAGACCCAGTGTTTGTTCTGGATTGGGATATTCAGACTAAGCCTTTGGTCTGGACTGAGACATTCAAACCCAGTATTTGTTCTGGATTGGGATATTCAGACCAAGTGTTTGCTCAGGATTGGGATATTCAGACACAGTGTTTGTTCTGGATTGGGATGTTGAGACCCAGTGTTTGTACTAGATTATGACATTCAGACCCAGAGTATCTACTAGATTGGGACATTCAGACCCAGTGTTCATTCTGGATTGGAACATTCGGACCCAGTATTTGTACTGGATTGGGATATTCAGACTCAGTGTTTATTCAAGATTGGGATGGTCAGACTCAGTGTTTGTACTATATTGCAACATTCAGACCCAGTGTTTGTTCTGGATTGGGACATTTAGACCGAGAGTTCATTTTGGATTGGGACAGTCAGATGCAGTGTTTGTTCTGGATTGGAACATCCTGACCCAGTATTTGGATTAGATTGGAACATTCAGACCCAGTATTTGTTCTAGATTGGGAGATTCAGACCCAGCGTTTGTTCTGACTGGGTCATTCAAACCCAGTGTTTGTTCTAGATTGAGACATTCAGACCTAGTATTGTTCAAGATTGAGACATTCAGACCCAGTGTTTGTTCTGGATTGGAACATTCAGACCCAGTGTTTGTTTTGGATTGGGACATTCAGACCCAGTGTTTGTACTAGATTGGGACATTCAGACCCAGTGTTTGCTCAGGATTGGAACATTCAGACCCAGTGTTTGTACTAGATTGGGACATTCAGACCGAGTGTTCATTTTGGATTGGGACAGTCAGATGCAGTGTTTGTTCTGGATTGGAACATCCTGACCCAGTATTTGGATTAGATTGGAACATTCAGACCCAGTATTTGTTCTAGATTGGGACATTCAGACCCAGCCTTTGTTCTGACTGGGTCATTCAAACCCAGTGTTTGTTCTAGATTGAGACATTCAGACCTAGTATTGTTCAAGATTGAGACATTCAGACCCAGTGTTTGTTCTGGATTGGAACATTCAGACCCAGTGTTTGTTCTGCATTGGGACATTCAGACTAAGCCTTTGTTCTGGACTGAGACTTTCAAACCCAGTGTTTGTTCTGGATTGGGATATTCAGACCCAGTGTTCATACTAGATTGGGACATTCAGACCCAGTGTTTGATCTTGATTGGTACAGTCAGACCCAGTGTTTGTTCTGGATTGGGATATTCAGACTCAGCTTTTGTTCTGGACTGAGACATTCAAACCCAGTGTTATTTCTAGATTGGGATATTCAGACCCCGGCATTTTTCAAGTTTGGGATATTCAGACACAGTGTTTGTTCTGGATTGGGATGTTGAGACCCAGTGTTTGTACTAGATTACGACATTCACACCCAGAGTATCTACTAGATTGGGACATTCAGACCCAGTGTTCATTCTGGATTGGAACATTCGGACCCAGTATTTGTACTGGATTGGGATATTTAGACTCAGTGTTTGTTCAAGATTGGGATGTTCAGACTCAGTGTTTGTACTATATTGCAACATTCAGACCCAGTGTTTGTTCTGGATTGGGACATTCAGACCGAGTGTTCATTTTGGATTGGGACAGTCAGATGCAGTGTTTGTTCTGGATTGGAACATCCTGACCCAGTATTTGGATTAGATTGGAACATTCAGACCCAGTATTTGTTCTAGATTGGGACATTCAGACCCAGCGTTTGTTCTGACTGGGTCATTCAAACCCAGTGTTTGTTCTAGATTGAGACATTCAGACCTAGTATTGTTCAAGATCGAGACATTCAGACCCAGTGTTTGTTCTGGATTGGAACATTCAGACCCAGTGTTTGTTTTGGATTGGGACATTCAGACCCAGTGTTTGTACTAGATTGGGACATTAAAATCCAGTGTTTGTTCTGCATTGGGACATTCAGACTAAGCCTTTGTTCTGGACTGAGACATTCAATCCCAGTGTTTGTTCTGGATTGGGATATTCAGACCCAGTGTTAGCTCAGGATTGGGACATTCAGACACAGTCTTTGTACTAGATTGGGACATTCAGACCTAGTGTTATTTCTAGATTGGGATATTCAGACCCCAGCATTTTTCAAGTTTGGGATATTCAGACACAGTGTTTGTTCTGGATTGGGATGTTGAGACCCAGTGTTTGTACTAGATTACGACATTCAGACCCAGAGTTTCTACTAGATTGGGACATTCAGACCCAGTGTTCATTCTGGATTGGAACATTCGGACCCAGTATTTGTACTGGATTGGGATATTCAGACTCAGTGTTTGTTCAAGATTGGGATGTTCAGACTCAGTGTTTGTACTATATTGCAACATTCAGACCCAGTGTTTGTTCTGGATTGGGACATTCAGACCGAGTGTTCATTTTGGATTGGGACAGTCAGATGCAGTGTTTGTTCTGGATTGGAACATCCTGACCCAGTATTTGGATTAGATTGGAACATTCAGACCCAGTATTTGTTCTGACTGGGTCATTCAAACCCAGTGTTTGTTCTAGATTGAGACATTCAGACCTAGTATTGTTCAAGATTGAGACATTCAGACCCAGTGTTTGTTCTGGATTGGAACATTCAGACCCAGTGTTTATTTTGGATTGGGAGATTCAGACCCAGTGTTTGTACTAGATTGGGATATTCAGACCCAGTATTATTTCTAGATTGGGATATTCAGACCCGGGCTTTTTTCAAGTTTGGGATATTCAGACGCAGTGTTTGTTCTATATTGGAACATTCAGGCCCAGTGTTTGTTCTGGTTTGGGACATTCAGACCCAGTGTTCATTCTGGATTGGGACAGTCAGACGCAGTGTTTGTTCTGGATTGGAACATCCTGACCCAGTATTTGGATGAGATTGGAACAATCAGACCCAGCGTTTGTTCTGACTGGGACAATCAAACCCAGTGTTTGTTCTGGATTTGGACATTCACACCCAGTGTTTATTGTGATTGAGATATTCATACCCAGTCTTGGTTCTGGTTTGGAGCATCCTGACCCGGTGTTTGTATGAGATTGGATCGTTCTGACCCAGTGTTTGTTCTAGATTGTGACATTCAGACCAAGTGTTTGTTCTCAATTGGAACATTCATACCCAGTGCATGGTCTAGATTGGGACATTCAGTCCCAGTGTTTGCTCAGTATTGGGACATTCAGACCCAGTGTTTGTACTAGATTGGGACATTCAGACCCAAAGTTTGATCTGGATTGGGATATTCAGACCCAGTTTTTGTTCTGGATTGGAACATTCAGAACTAGTGTTTGTTGTAGATTGGGACATTCAGATCCAGTATTTGTTCTGGATTGGGACATTCAGACAAAGCCTTTGTTCTGGACTGAGACATTGAAACCCAGTGTTTGTTCTGGATAGGGATATTCAGACCCAGTGTTTGCTCAGGATTGGGACACTCAGACCCAGTGTTTGTTCTAAATTGAGACATTCAGACCTAGTGTTTGTTCAAGATTGAGACATTCAGACCCAGTGTTTGTTCTGGATTGGAACGTTCAGACCCAGTGTTTGTTTTGGATTGGGACATTCAGACCCAAAGTTTGTACTAGATTGGGACATTCAGACCCAGTGTTTGTTCTGGATTGGGACATTCTGACCCAGTGTCTGTTCTGGATTGGGACATTCAGACCCAGTTTTTGTACTAGATTGGAACATTCAGACGCAATATTTGTTCTAGATTAGGACATTCAGACCCAGCGTTTGTTCTAGATTGGGACAGTCTGAATCAATGTTTGTTCAAGATTGGGACATTCAGACCCAGTGTTTGTTCTCGATTGGGACATTCAATCCTAATGTTTGTTCAGGATTGGGATATTCAGACCCAATCTTTGTTCTGGACTCGGAATTCAGAAACAGTGTTTGTTCAAGATTGGGATATTCAGACCCAGTGTTTGTTCTAGATTGGGATATTAAGACCCAGTGTTTGTTCTGGATTGGTACATTCAGACCCAGTGTTTGTTCAAGATTGGGATATTCAGACCCATTATTTGCGCAGGTTTGGGACATTCATACCCATTGTTTGTACTAGATTACGACATTCAGATCCGGTGGTTGTTCAAGATTGGGATATTCAGACCTAGTGTTTGCTCAGGATTGGGATATTCGGACCCAATGTTTGTTCAAGAGTGGAATATTCAGATTCATTATTTGTTCTAGACTGGATCATTCAGCCCCAGTGTTTGTATTATATTGGAACATGCAGACCCAGTTTTTGTTCTGGATTGGGTCTTCCAGACCCAGTGTTTGTTCTGGATTGGAACATTCAGACCCAGTGTTTGTTTTGGATTGGGACATTCAGACCCAGTGTTTGTACTAGATTGGGACATTAAGATCCAGTGTTTGTTCTGCATTGGGACATTCAGACTAAGCCTTTGTTCTGGACTGAGACATTCAAACCCAGTGTTTGTTCTGGATTGGGATATTCAGACCCAGTGTTAGCTCAGGATTGGGACATTCAGACCCAGTGTTCGTACTAGATTGGGACATTCAGACCCAGTGTTTGATCTTGATTGGTACAGTCAGACCCAGTGTTTGTTCTGGATTGGGATATTCAGACTAAGCCTTTGGTCTGGACTGAGACATTCAAACCCAGTATTTGTTCTGGATTGGGATATTCAGACCAAGTGTTTGCTCAGGATTGGGATATTCAGACACAGTGTTTGTTCTGGATTGGGATGTTGAGACCCAGTGTTTGTACTAGATTATGACATTCAGACCCAGAGTATCTACTAGATTGGGACATTCAGACCCAGTGTTCATTCTGGATTGGAACATTCGGACCCAGTATTTGTACTGGATTGGGATATTCAGACTCAGTGTTTATTCAAGATTGGGATGGTCAGACTCAGTGTTTGTACTATATTGCAACATTCAGACCCAGTGTTTGTTCTGGATTGGGACATTTAGACCGAGAGTTCATTTTGGATTGGGACAGTCAGATGCAGTGTTTGTTCTGGATTGGAACATCCTGACCCAGTATTTGGATTAGATTGGAACATTCAGACCCAGTATTTGTTCTAGATTGGGAGATTCAGACCCAGCGTTTGTTCTGACTGGGTCATTCAAACCCAGTGTTTGTTCTAGATTGAGACATTCAGACCTAGTATTGTTCAAGATTGAGACATTCAGACCCAGTGTTTGTTCTGGATTGGAACATTCAGACCCAGTGTTTGTTTTGGATTGGGACATTCAGACCCAGTGTTTGTACTAGTTTGGGACATTCAGAACTAGTGTTTGCTCAGAATTGGGACAGTCAGATCCAGTGTTTGTACTAGATTGGGATATTCAGACCCAGTATTATTTCTAGATTGGGATATTCAGACCCCGGCTTTTTTCAAGTTTGGGATATTCAGACCCAGTGTTTGTTCTGGATTGGGACGTTGAGACCCAGTGTTTGTACTAGATTACGACATTCAGACCCAGTATTTCTACTAGATTGTGACATTCAGACCCAGTGTTCATTCTGGATTGGGACAGTCAGCTGCGGTATTTGTTCAAGATTGGGATGTTCAGACTCAGTGTTTGTTCTATATTGGAACATTCAGGCCCAGTGTTTGTTCTGGTTTGGGACATTCAGACCCAGTGTTCATTCTGGATTGGGACAGTCAGACGCAGTGTTTGTTCTGGATTGGAACATCCTGACCCAGTATTTGGATGAGATTGGAACAATCAGACCCAGCGTTTGTTCTGACTGGGACATTCAAACCCAGTGTTTGTTCTGGATTTGGACATTCACACCCAGTGTTTATTCTGATTGAGATATTCATACCCAGTCTTGGTTCTGGTTTGGAACATCCTGACCCGATGTTTGTCTGAGATTGGATCGTTCTGACCCAGTGTTTGTTCTAGATTGTGACATTCAGACCAAGTGTTTGTTCTCAATTGGAACATTCATACCCAGTGCATGGTCTAGATTGGGACATTCAGACCCAGTGTTTGTTCAAGATTATGATATTCAGACCCATTATTTGCGCAGGTTTGGGACATTCATACCCATTGTTTGTACTAGATTACGACATTCAGATCCAGTGGTTGTTCAAGATTGGGATATTCAGACCTAGTGTTTGCTCAGGTTTGGGATATTCAGACCCAATGTTTGTTCAAGATTGGAATATTCAGATTCATTATTTGTTCTGGACTGGATCATTCAGCCCCAGTGTTTGTATTATATTGGAACATGCAGACCCAGTTTTTGTTCTGGATTGGGTCTTCCAGACCCAGTGTTTGTTCTGGATTGGAACATTCAGACCCAGTGTTTGTTTTGGATTGGGACATTCAGACCCAGTGTTTGTACTAGATTGGGACATTAAGATCCAGTGTTTGTTCTGCATTGGGACATTCAGACTAAGCCTTTGTTCTGGACTGAGACATTCAAACCCAGTGTTTGTTCTGGATTGGGATATTCAGACCCAGTGTTAGCTCAGGATTGGGACATTCAGACCCAGTGTTCGTACTAGATTGGGACATTCAGACCCAGTGTTTGATCTTGATTGGTACAGTCAGACCCAGTGTTTGTTCTGGATTGGGATATTCAGACTAAGCCTTTGTTCTGGACTGAGACATTCAAACCCAGTATTTGTTCTGGATTGGGATATTCAGACCAAGTGTTTGCTCAGGATTGGGATATTCAGACACAGTGTTTGTTCTGGATTGGGATGTTGAGACCCAGTGTTTGTACTAGATTATGACATTCAGACCCAGAGTATCTACTAGATTGGGACATTCAGACCCAGTGTTCATTCTGGATTGGAACATTCGGACCCAGTATTTGTATTGGATTGGGATATTCAGACTCAGTGTTTATTCAAGATTGGGATGGTCAGACTCAGTGTTTGTACTATATTGCAACATTCAGACCCAGTGTTTGTTCTGGATTGGGACATTTAGACCGAGAGTTCATTTTGGATTGGGACAGTCAGATGCAGTGTTTGTTCTGGATTGGAACATCCTGACCCAGTATTTGGATTAGATTGGAACATTCAGACCCAGCGTTTGTTCTGACTGGGACATTCAGACCCAGCGTTTGTTCTAGATTGAGACATTCAGACCTAGTATTGTTCAAGATTGAGACATTCAGACCCAGTGTTTGTTCTGGATTGGAACATTCAGACCCAGTGTTTGTTTTGGATTGGGACATTCAGACCCAGTGTTTGTACTAGTTTGGGACATTCAGAACTAGTGTTTGCTCAGAATTGGGACAGTCAGATCCAGTGTTTGTACTAGATTGGGATATTCAGACCCAGTATTATTTCTAGATTGGGATATTCAGACCCCGGCTTTTTTCAAGTTTGGGATATTCAGACCCAGTGTTTGTTCTGGATTGGGACGTTGAGACCCAGTGTTTGTACTAGATTACGACATTCAGACCCAGTATTTCTACTAGATTGTGACATTCAGACCCAGTGTTCATTCTGGATTGGGACAGTCAGCTGCGGTATTTGTTCTGGATTGGGATATTCAGACGCTGTGTTTGTTCAAGATTGGGATGTTCAGACTCAGTGTTTGTTCTATATTGGAACATTCAGGCCCAGTGTTTGTTCTGGATTGGGACATTCAGACCCAGTGTTCATTCTGGATTGGGACAGTCAGACGCAGTGTTTGTTCTGGATTGGAACATCCTGACCCAGTATTTGGATGAGATTGGAACATCCTGACCCAGTATTTGGATGAGATTGGAACAATCAGACCCAGCGTTTGTTCTGACTGGGACATTCAAACCCAGTGTTTGTTCTGGATTTGGACATTCACACCCAGTGTTTATTCTGATTGAGATATTCATACCCAGTCTTGGTTCTGGTTTGGAACATCCTGACCCGGTGTTTTTATGAGATTGGATCGTTCTGACCCAGTGTTTGTTCTAGATTGTGACATTCAGACCAAGTGTTTGTTCTCAATTGGAACATTCATACCCAGTGCATGGTCTAGATTGGGACATTCAGTCCCAGTGTTTGCTCAGTATTGGGACATTCAGACCCAGTGTTTGTACTAGATTGGGACATTCAGACCCAATGTTTGATCTGGATTGGGATATTCAGACACAGTTTTTGTTCTGGATTGGAACAACCAGAACCAGTGTTTGTTGTAGATTGGGACATTCAGATCCAGTGTTTGTTCTGGATTGGGACATTCAGACAAAGCCTTTGTTCTGGACTGAGACATTGAAACCCAGTGTTTGTTCTGGATAGGGATATTCAGACCCAGTGTTTGCTCAGGATTGGGACACCCAGACCCAGTGTTTGTTCTAAATTGAGACATTCAGACCTAGTGTTTGTTCAAGATTGAGACATTCAGACCCAGTGTTTGTTCTGGATTGGAACGTTCAGACCCAGTGTTTGTTTTGGATTGGGACAATCAGACCCAAAGTTTGTACTAGATTGGGACATTCAGACCCAGTGTTTGTTCTGGATTGGGACATTCTGACCCAGTGTCTGTTCTGGATTGGGACATTCAGACCCAGTTTTTGTACTAGATTGGAACATTCAGACGCAATATTTGTTCTAGATTAGGACATTCAGACCCAGCGTTTGTTCTAGATTGGGACAGTCTGAATCAATGTTTGTTCAAGATTGGGACATTCAGACCCAGTGTTTGTTCTCGATTGGGACATTCAATCCTAATGTTTGTTCAGGATTGGGATATTCAGACCCAATCTTTGTTCTGGACTCGGAATTCAGAAACAGTGTTTGTTCAAGATTGGGATATTCAGACCCAGTGTTTGTTCTAGATTGGGATATTAAGACCCAGTGTTTGTTCTGGATTGGTACATTCAGACCCAGTGTTTGTTCAAGATTGGGATATTCAGACCCATTATTTGCGCAGGTTTGGGACATTCATACCCATTGTTTGTACTAGATTACGACATTCAGATCCAGTGGTTGTTCAAGATTGGGATATTCAGACCTAGTGTTTGCTCAGGATTGGGATATTCGGACCCAATGTTTGTTCAAGATTGGAATATTCAGATTCATTATTTGTTCTGGACTGGATCATTCAGCCCCAGTGTTTGTATTATATTGGAACATGCAGACGCAGTTTTTGTTCTGGATTGGGACTTCCAGACCCAGTGTTTGTTCTGGATTGGGACATTCAGACCCAGTGTTTGTACTAGATTGGGACATTAAGATCCAGTGTTTGTTCTGCATTGGGACATTCAGACTAAGCCTTTGTTCTGGACTGAGACATTCAAACCCAGTGTTTGTTCTGGATTGGGATATTCAGACCCAGTGTTAGCTCAGGATTGGGACATTCAGACCCAGTGTTCGTACTAGATTGGGACATTCAGACCCAGTGTTTGATCTTGATTGGTACAGTCAGACCCAGTGTTTGTTCTGGATTGGGATATTCAGACTAAGCCTTTGTTCTGGACTGAGCCATTCAAACCCAGTATTTGTTCTGGATTGGGATATTCAGACCAAGTGTTTGCTCAGGATTGGGATATTCAGACACAGTGTTTGTTCTGGATTGGGATGTTGAGACCCAGTGTTTGTACTAGATTATGACATTCAGACCCAGAGTATCTACTAGATTGGGACATTCAGACCCAGTGTTCATTCTGGATTGGAACATTCGGACCCAGTATTTGTACTGGATTGGGATATTCAGACTCAGTGTTTGTTCAAGATTGGGATGGTCAGACTCAGTGTTTGTACTATATTGCAACATTCAGACCCAGTGTTTGTTCTGGATTGGGACATTTAGACCGAGAGTTCATTTTGGATTGGGACAGTCAGATGCAGTGTTTGTTCTGGATTGGAACATCCTGACCCAGTATTTGGATTAGATTGGAACATTCAGACCCAGTATTTGTTCTATATTGGGACATTCAGACCCAGCGTTTGTTCTGACTGGGTCATTCAAACCCAGTGTTTGTTCTAGATTGAGACATTCAGACCTAGTATTGTTCAAGATTGAGACATTCAGACCCAGTGTTTGTTCTGGATTGGAACATTCAGACCCAGTGTTTGTTTTGGATTGGGACATTCAGACCCAGTGTTTGTACTAGATTGGGATATTCATACCCAGTATTATTTCCAGATTGGGATATTCAGACCCCGGCTTTTTTTAAGTTTGGGATATTCAGATCCAGTGTTTGTTCTGGATTGGGACATTCAGACCCAATGTTTGATCTGGATTGGGATATTCAGACACAGTTTTTGTTCTGGATTGGAACATTCAGAACCAGTGTTTGTTGTAGATTGGGACATTCAGATCCAGTGTTTGTTCTGGATTGGGACATTCAGACAAAGCCTTTGTTCTGGACTGAGACATTGAAACCCAGTGTTTGTTCTGGATAGGGATATTCAGACCCAGTGTTTGCTCAGGATTGGGACACTCAGACCCAGTGTTTGTTCTAAATTGAGACATTCAGACCTAGTGTTTGTTCAAGATTGAGACATTCAGACCCAGTGTTTGTTCTGGATTGGAACGTTAAGACCCAGTGTTTGTTTTGGATTGGGACATTCAGACCCAATGTTTGTACTAGATTGGGACATTCAGACCCAGTGTTTGTTCTGGATTGGGACATTCTGACCCAGTGTCTGTTCTGGATTGGGACATTCAGACCCAGTTTTTGTACTAGATTGGAACATTCAGACGCAATATTTGTTCTAGATTAGGACATTCAGACCCAGCGTTTGTTCTAGATTGGGACAGTCTGAATCAATGTTTGTTCAAGATTGGGACATTCAGACCCAGTGTTTGTTCTCGATTGGGACATTAAGTCCTAATGTTTGTTCAGGATTGGGATATTCAGACCCAATATTTGTTCTGGACTCGGAATTCAGAAACAGTGTTTGTTCAAGATTGGGATATTCAGACCCATTGTTTGTTCAAGATTGGAACATTCAGACCCAGTGTTTGTTCTAGATTGGGATATTAAGACCCAGTGTTTGTTCTGGATTGGTACATTCAGACCCAGTGTTTGTTCAAGATTGGGATATTCAGACCCATTATTTGCGCAGGTTTGGGACATTCATACCCATTGTTTGTACTAGATTACGACATTCAGATCCAGTGGTTGTTCAAGATTGGGATATTCAGACCTAGTGTTTGCTCAGGATTGGGATATTCAGACCCAATGTTTGTTCAAGATTGGAACATTCAGATTCATTATTTGTTCTGGACTGGATCATTCAGACCCAGTGTTTGTATTATATTGGAACATGCAGACCCAGTGTTTGTTCTAGATTGGGACATTCAGGCGCAGTTTTTGTTCTGGATTGGGACATTTAGACAAAGTGTTTGTTCAAGATTGGGATATTCAGATCCAGTGTTTGTTCAAGATTGGGATATTCAGACTCAGTGTTTTTACTTTATTGGAACATTCAGACCCAGTGTTCGTTCTGGATTGGGACAGTCAGACACAATGTTTGTTCTGGATTGGAACATCCTGACCTGGTGTTTGTACTGGATTGGGATATTCAGACCCAGTGTTTGCTCAGGATTGGAACATTCAGACCCAGTGTTTAGACTAGATTGGGATATTCAGACCCAGTGTTTGATCTGGATTGGGATATTCAGACCCAGTGTTCGTTCGGGATTGGGGTATTCAGACCCAGTTTTTGTTCTGGATTGGAGCATTCAGACCCAGTGTTTGTTGTAGATTGGGACATTCAGATCCAGTGCTTGTTCTGGATCGGGACATTGAGACAAAGCCTTTGTTCTGGACTGAGACATTGAAACTCAGTGTTTGTTCGGGTTGGGATATTCAGACCCAGTGTTTTTCTCAGGATTGGGACATTCAGACCCAGTGTTTGTTCTGGATTGGGATATTCAGACCCAGTGTTTGATCTGGATTGGTACAGTCAGACCCAGTGTTTGTTCTGGATTGGGATATTCAGACCCAGTGTTTGTTCTGGATTGGAACATTCAGACACAGTCTTTGTACTAGATTGGGATATTCAGACCCAGTGTTATTTCTAGATTGGGATATTCAGACCCCGGCATTTTTCAAGTTTGGGATATTCAGACTCAGTGTTTGTTCTGGATTTGGGATGTTGAGTCCCAGTGTTTGGACTAGATTACGACATTCAGACCCAGAGTTTCTACTAGATTGGGACATTCAGACCCAGTGTTCATTCTGGATTGGAACATTCAGACCCAGTATTTGTACTGGATTGGGATATTTAGACTCAGTGTTTGTTCAAGATTGGGATGATCAGACTCAGTGTTTGTACTATATTGCAACATTCAGACCCAGTGTTTGTTCTGGATTGGGACATTCAGACCGAGTGTTCATTGTGGATTGGGACAGTCAGATGCAGTGTTTGTTCTGGATTGGAACATCCTGACCCAGTATTTGGATTAGATTGGAACATTCAGACCCAGTATTTGTTCTAGATTGGGACATTCAGACCCAGCGTTTGTTCTGACTGGGTCATTCAAACCCAGTGTTTGTTCTAGATTGAGACATTCAGACCTAGTATTGTTCAAGATTGAGACATTCAGACCCAGTGTTTGTTTTGGATTGGGACATTCAGACCCAGTGTTTGTACTAGATTGGGACATTAAAATCCAGTGTTTGTTCTGCATTGGGACATTCAGACTAAGCCTTTGTTATGGACTGGGACATTCAAACCCAGTGTTTGTTCTGGATTGGGATATTCAGACCCAGTGTTAGCTCAGGATTGGGACATTCAGACCCAGTGTTCGTACTAGATTGGGACATTCAGACCCAGTGTTTGATCTTGATTGGTACAGTCAGACCCAGTGTTTGTTCTGGATTGGGATATTCAGACTCAGCCTTTGTTCTGGACTGAGACATTCAAACCCAGTGTTATTTCTAGATTGGGATATTCAGACCCCGGCATTTTTCAAGTTTGGGATATTCAGACACAGTGTTTGTTCTGGATTGGGATGTTGAGACCCAGTGTTTGTACTAGATTACGACATTCAGACCCAGAGTTTCTACTAGATTGGGACATTCAGACCCAGTGTTCATTCTGGATTGGAACATTCAGACCCAGTATTTGTACTGGATTGGGATATTTAGACTCAGTGTTTGTTCAAGATTGGGATGTTCAGACTCAGTGTTTGTACTATATTGCAACATTCAGACCCAGTGTTTGTTCTGGATTGGGACATTCAGACCGAGTGTTCATTTTGGATTGGGACAGTCAGATGCAGTGTTTGTTCTGGATTGGAACATCCTGACCCAGTATTTGGATTAGATTGGAACATTCAGACCCAGTATTTGTTCTAGATTGGGACATTCAAACCCAGCGTTTGTTCTGACTGGGTCATTCAAACCCAGTGTTTGTTCTAGATTGAGACATTCAGACCTAGTATTGTTCAAGATTGAGACATTCAGACCCAGTGTTTGTTCTGGATTGGAACATTCAGACCCAGTGTTTGTTTTGGATTGGGAGATTCAGACCCAGTGTTTGTTCAAGATTGGGATATTCAGACCCATTATTTGCGCAGGTTTGGGACATTTATACCCATTGTTTGTACTAGATTACGACATTCAGATCCAGTGGTTGTTCAAGATTGGGATATTCAGACCTAGTGTTTGCTCAGGATTGGGATATTCAGACCCAATGTTTGTTCAAGATTGGAACATTCAGATTCATTATTTGTTCTGGACTGGATCATGCAGACCCAGTGTTTGTTCTAGATTGGGACATTCAGGCGCAGTTTTTGTTCTGGATTGGGACATTTAGACAAAGTGTTTGTTCAAGATTGGGATATTCAGATCCAGTGTTTGTTCAAGATTGGGATATTCAGACTCAGTGTTTTTACTTTATTGGAACATTCAGACCCAGTGTTCGTTCTGGATTGGGACAGTCAGACACAATGTTTGTTCTGGATTGGAACATCCTGACCCGGTGTTTGTACTGGATTGGGATATTCAGACCCAGTGTTTGCTCAGGATTGGAACATTCAGACCCAGTGTTTAGACTAGATTGGGATATTCAGACCCAGTGTTTGATGTGGATTGGGATATTCAGACCCAGTGTTCGTTCGGGATTGGGGTATTCAGACCCAGTTTTTGTTCTGGATTGGAACATTCAGACCCAGTGTTTGTTGTAGATTGGGACATTCAGATCCAGTGCTTGTTTTGGATTGGGACATTCAGACCCAGTGTTTGTACTAGATTGGGACATTAAAATCCAGTGTTTGTTCTGCATTGGGACATTCAGACTAAGCCTTTGTTATGGACTGAGACATTCAAACCCAGTGTTTGTTCTGGATTGGGATATTCAGACCCAGTGTTAGCTCAGGATTGGGACATTCAGACCCAGTGTTCGTACTAGATTGGGACATTCAGACCCAGTGTTTGATCTTGATTGGTACAGTCAGACCCAGTGTTTGTTCTGGATTGGGGTATTCAGACTCAGCCTTTGTTCTGGACTGAGACATTCAAACCCAGTGTTATTTCTAGATTGGGATATTCAGACCCCGGCATTTTTCAAGTTTGGGATATTCAGACACAGTGTTTGTTCTGGATTGGGATGTTGAGACCCAGTGTTTGTACTAGATTACGACATTCAGACCCAGAGTTTCTACTAGATTGGGACATTCAGACCCAGTGTTCATTCTGGATTGGAACATTCAGACCCAGTATTTGTACTGGATTGGGATATTTAGACTCAGTGTTTGTTCAAGATTGGGATGTTCAGACTCAGTGTTTGTACTATATTGCAACATTCAGACCCAGTGTTTGTTCTGGATTGGGACATTCAGACCGAGTGTTCATTTTGGATTGGGACAGTCAGATGCAGTGTTTGTTCTGGATTGGAACATCCTGACCCAGTATTTGGATTAGATTGGAACATTCAGACCCAGTATTTGTTCTAGATTGGGACATTCAAACCCAGCGTTTGTTCTGACTGGGTCATTCAAACCCAGTGTTTGTTCTAGATTGAGACATTCAGACCTAGTATTGTTCAAGATTGAGACATTCAGACCCAGTGTTTGTTCTGGATTGGAACATTCAGACCCAGTGTTTGTTTTGGATTGGGGGATTCAGACCCAGTGTTTGTACTAGATTGGGACATTAAAATCCAGTGTTTGTTCTGCATTGGGACATTCAGACTAAGCCATTGCTATGGACTGAGACATTCAAACCCAGTGTTTGTTCTGGATTGGGATATTCAGACCCAGTGTTAGCTCAGGATTGGGACATTCAGACCCAGTGTTCGTACTAGATTGGGACATTCAGACCCAGTGTTTGTTCAAGATTATGATATTCAGACCCATTATTTGCGCAGGTTTGGGACATTCATACCCATTGTTTGTACTAGATTACGACATTCAGATCCAGTGGTTGTTCAAGATTGGGATATTCAGACCTAGTGTTTGCTCAGGATTGGGATATTCAGACCCAATGTTTGTTCAAGATTGGAACATTCAGATTCATTATTTGTTCTGGACTGGATCATTCAGACCCAGTGTTTGTATTATATTGGAACATGCAGACCCAGTGTTTTTTCTAGATTGGGACATTCAGGCGCAGTTTTTGTTCTGGATTGGGACATTTAGACAAAGTGTTTGTTCAAGATTGGGATATTCAGATCCAGTGTTTGTTCAAGATTGGGATATTCAGACTCAGTGTTTTTACTTTATTGGAACATTCAGACCCAGTGTTCGTTCTGGATTGGGACAGTCAGACACAATGTTTGTTCTGGATTGGAACATCCTGACCCGGTGTTTGTACTGGATTGGGATATTCAGACCCAGTGTTTGCTCAGGATTGGAACATTCAGACCCAGTGTTTAGACTAGATTGGGATATTCAGACCCAGTGTTTGATGTGGATTGGGATATTCAGACCCAGTGTTCGTTCGGGATTGGGGTATTCAGACCCAGTTTTTGTTCTGGATTGGAACATTCAGACCCAGTGTTTGTTGTAGATTGGGACATTCAGATCCAGTGCTTGTTCTGGATCGGGACATTGAGACAAAGCCTTTGTTCTGGACTGAGACATTGAAACTCAGTGTTTGTTCGGGTTGGGATATTCAGACCCAGTGTTTTTCTCAGGATTGGGACATTCAGACCCAGTGTTTGTTCTGGATTGGGATATTCAGACCCAGTGTTTGATCTGGATTGGTACAGTCAGACCCAGTGTTTGTTCTGGATTGGGATATTCAGACCCAGTGTTTGATCTGGATTGGTACAGTCAGACCCAGTGTTTGTTCTGGATTGGGATATTCAGACCCAGTGTTTGTTCTGGATTGGAACATTCAGACCCAGTCTTTGTACTAGATTGGGATATTCAGACCCAGTGTTATTTCTAGATTGGGATATTCAGACCCCGGCATTTTTCAAGTTTGGGATATTCAGACACAGTGTTTGTTCTGGATTGGGATGTTGAGTCCCAGTGTTTGTACTAGATTACGACATTCAGACCCAGAGTTTCTACTAGATTGGGACATTCAGACCCAGTGTTCATTCTGGATTGGAACATTCAGACCCAGTATTTGTACTGGATTGGGATATTTAGACTCAGTGTTTGTTCAAGATTGGGATGTTCAGACTCAGTGTTTGTACTATATTGCAACATTCAGACCCAGTGTTTGTTCTGGATTGGGACATTCAGACCGAGTGTTCATTTTGGATTGGGACAGTCAGATGCAGTGTTTGTTCTGGATTGGAACATCCTGACCCAGTATTTGGATTAGATTGGAACATTCAGACCCAGTATTTGTTCTAGATTGGGACATTCAGACCCAGCGTTTGTTCTGACTGGTTCATTCAAACCCAGTGTTTGTTCTAGATTGAGACATTCAGACCTAGTATTGTTCAAGATTGAGACATTCAGACCCAGTGTTTGTTCTGGATTGGAACATTCAGACCCAGTGTTTGTTTTGGAATGGGACATTCAGACCCAGTGTTTGTACTAGATTGGGACATTAAAATCCAGTGTTTGTTCTGCATTGGGACATTCAGACTAAGCCTTTGTTATCGACTGAGACATTCAAACCCAGTGTTTGTTCTGGATTGGGATATTCAGACCCAGTGTTAGCTCAGGATTGGGACATTCAGACCCAGTGTTCGTACTAGATTGGGACATTCAGACCCAGTGTTTGATCTTGATTGGTACAGTCAGACCCAGTGTTTGTTCTGGATTGGGATATTCAGACTCAGCCTTTGTTCTGGACTGAGACATTCAAACCCAGTGTTATTTCTAGATTGGGATATTCAGACCCCGGCATTTTTCAAGTTTGGGATATTCAGACACAGTGTTTGTTCTGGATTGGGATGTTGAGACCCAGTGTTTGTACTAGATTACAACATTCAGACCCAGAGTTTCTACTAGATTGGGACATTCAGATCCAGTGTTCATTCTGGATTGGAACATTCAGACCCAGTATTTGTACTGGATTGGGATATTTAGACTCAGTGTTTGTTCAAGATTGGGTTGTTCAGACTCAGTGTTTGTACTATATTGCAACATTCAGACCCAGTGTTTGTTCTGGATTGGGACATTCAGACCGAGTGTTCATTTTGGATTGGGACAGTCAGATGCAGTGTTTGTTCTGGATTGGAACATCCTGACCCAGTATTTGGATTAGATTGGAACATTCAGACCCAGTATTTGTTCTAGATTGGGACATTCAGACCCAGCGTTTGTTCTGACTGGGTCATTCAAACCCAGTGTTTGTTCTAGATTGAGACATTCAGACCTAGTATTGTTCAAGATTGAGACATTCAGACCCAGTGTTTGTTCTGGATTGGAACATTCAGACCCAGTGTTTGTTTTGGATTGGGAGATTCAGACCCAGTGTTTGTACTAGATTGGGACATTAAAATCCAGTGTTTGTTCTGCATTGGGACATTCAGACTAAGCCATTGTTATGGACTGAGACATTCAAACCCAGTGTTTGTTCTGGATTGGGATATTCAGACCCAGTGTTAGCTCAGGATTGGGACATTCAGACCCAGTGTTCGTACTAGATTGGGACATTCAGACCCAGTGTTTGTTCAAGATTGGGATATTCAGACCCATTATTTGCGCAGGTTTGTGACATTCATACCCATTGTTTGTACTAGATTACGACATTCAGATCCAGTGGTTGTTCAAGATTGGGATATTCAGACCTAGTGATTGCTCAGGATTGGGATATTCAGACCCAATGTTTGTTCAAGATTGGAACATTCAGATTCATTATTTGTTCTGGACTGGATCATTCAGACCCAGTGTTTGTATTATATTGGAACATGCAGACCCAGTGTTTGTTCTAGATTGGGACATTCAGGTGCAGTTTTTGTTCTGGATTGGGACATTTAGACAAAGTGTTTGTTCAAGATTGGGATATTCAGATCCAGTGTTTGTTCAAGATTGGGATATTCAGACTCAGTGTTTTTACTTTATTGGAACATTCAGACCCAGTGTTCGTTCTGGATTGGGACAGTCAGACACAATGTTTGTTCTGGATTGGAACATCCTGACCCGGTGTTTGTACTGGATTGGGATATTCAGACCCAGTGTTTGCTCAGGATTGGAACATTCAGACCCAGTGTTTAGACTAGATTGGGATATTCAGACCCAGTGTTTGATGTGGATTGGGATATTCAGACCCAGTGTTCGTTCGGGATTGGGGTATTCAGACCCAGTTTTTGTTCTGGATTGGAACATTCAGACCCAGTGTTTGTTGTAGATTGGGACATTCAGATCCAGTGCTTGTTCTGGATCGGGACATTGAGACAAAGCCATTGTTCTGGACTGAGACATTGAAACTCAGTGTTTGTTTGGGTTGGGATATTCAGACCCAGTGTTTTTCTCAGGATTGGGACATCCAGACCCAGTGTTTGTTCTGGATTGGGATATTCAGACCCAGTGTTTGATCTGGATTGGTACAGTCAGACCCAGTGTTTGTTCTGGATTGGGATATTCAGACCCAGTGATTGATCTGGATTTGTACAGTCAGACCCAGTGTTTGTTCTGGATTGGGATATTCAGACCCAGTGTTTGTTCTGGATTGGAACATTCAGACCCAGTCTTTGTACTAGATTGGGATATTCAGACCCAGTGTTATTTCTAGATTGGGATATTCAGACCCCGGCATTTTTCAAGTTTGGGATATTCAGACACAGTGTTTGTTCTGGATTGGGATGTTGAGACCCAGTGTTTGTACTAGATTACGACATTCAGACCCAGTGTTCATTCTGGATTGGAATATTCGGACGCAGTATTTGTACTGGATTGGGATATTTAGACCCAGTTTTTGATCTTGATTGGTACAGTCAGACCCAGTGTTTGTTCTGGATTGGAATATTCAGACTCAGCCTTTGTTCTGGACTGAGACATTCAAACCCAGTGTTATTTCTAGATTGGGATATTCAGACCCCGGCATTTTTCAAGTTTGGGATATTCAGACACAGTGTTTGTTCTGGATTGGGATGTTGAGACCCAGTGTTTGTACTAGATTACGACATTCAGACCCAGTGTTCATTCTGGATTGAAACATTCGGACCCAGTATTTGTACTGGATTGGGATATTTAGACTCAGTGTTTGTTCAAGATTGGGATGTTCAGACTCAGTGTTTGTACTATATTGCAACATTCAGACCCAGTGTTTGTTCTGGATTGGGACATTCAGACCGAGTGTTCATTTTGGATTGGGACAGTCAGATGCAGTGTTTGTTCTGGATTGGAACATCCTGACCCAGTATTTGGATTAGATTGGAACATTCAGACCCAGTGTTTGTTCTAGATTGAGACATTCAGACCTAGTATTGTTCAAGATTGAGACATTCAGACCCAGTGTTTGTTCTGGATTGGAACATTCAGACCCAGTGTTTGTTTTGGATTGGGATATTCAGACCCAGTGTTCGCTCAGGATTGGGACATTCAGACCCAGTTTTCGTACTAGATTGGGACATTCAGACCCAGTGTTTGATCTTGATTGGTACAGTCAGACCCAGTGTTTGTTCTGGATTGGGATATTCAGACTCAGCCTTTGTTCTGGACTGAGACATTCAAACCCAGTGTTATTTCTAGATTGGGATATTCAGACCCCGGCATTTTTTAAGTTTGGGATATTCAGACACAGTGTTTGTTCTGGATTGGGATGTTGAGACCCAGTGTTTGTACTAGATTACGACATTCAGACCCAGTGTTCATTCTGGATTGGAACATTCGGACCCAGTATTTGTACTGGATTGGGATATTTAGACTCAGTGTTTGTTCAAGATTGGGATGTTCAGACTCAGTGTTTGTACTATATTGCAACATTCAGACCCAGTGTTTGTTCTGGATTGGGACATTCAGACCGAGTGTTCATTTTGGATTGGGACAGTCAGATGCAGTGTTTGTTCTGGTTTGGAACATCCTGACCCAGTATTTGGATTAGATTGGAACATTCAGACCCAGTATTTGTTCTATATTGGGACATTCAGAACCAGCGTTTGTTCTGACTGGGTCATTCAAACCCAGTGTTTGTTCTAGATTGAGACATTCAGACCTAGTATTGTTCAAGATTGAGACATTCAGACCCAGTGTTTGTTCTGGATTGGAACATTCAGACCCAGTGTTTGTTTTGGATTGGGACATTCAGACCCAGTGTTTGTACTAGATTGGGACATTATAATCCAGTGTTTGTTCTGCATTGGGACATTCAGACTAAGCCATTGTTATGGACTGAGACATTCAAACCCAGTGTTTGTTCTGGATTGGGATATTCAGACCCAGTGTTCGCTCAGGATTGGGACATTCAGACCCAGTGTTCGTACTAGATTGGGACATTCAGACCCAGTGTTTGATCTTGATTGGTACAGTCAGACCCAGTGTTTGTTCTGGATTGGGATATTCAGACTCAGCCTTTGTTCTGGACTGAGACATTCAAACCCAGTGTTATTTCTAGATTGGGATATTCAGACCCCGGCATTTTTCAAGTTTGGGATATTCAGACACAGTGTTTGTTCTGGATTGGGATGTTGAGACCCAGTGTTTGTACTAGATTACGACATTCAGACCCAGAGTTTCTACTAGATTGGGACATTCAGACCCAGTGTTCATTCTGGATTGGAACATTCGGACCCAGTATTTGTACTGGATTGGGATATTTAGACTCAGTGTTTGTTCAAGATTGGGATGTTCAGACTCAGTGTTTGTACTATATTGCAACATTCAGACCCAGTGTTTGTTCTGGATTGGGACATTCAGACCGAGTGTTCATTTTGGATTGGGACAGTCAGATGCAGTGTTTGTTCTGGATTGGAACATCCTGACCCAGTATTTGGATTAGATTGGAACATTCAGACCCAGTATTTGTTCTATATTGGGACATTCAGACCCAGCGTTTGTTCTGACTGGGTCATTCAAACCCAGTGTTTGTTCTAGATTGAGACATTCAGACCTAGTATTGTTCAAGATTGAGACATTCAGACCCAGTGTTTGTTCTGGATTGGAACATTCAGACCCAGTGTTTGTTTTGGATTGGGACATTCAGACCCAGTGTTTGTACTAGATTGGGACATTAAAATCCAGTGTTTGTTCTGCATTGGGACATTCAGACTAAGCCTTTGTTCTGGACTGAGACATTCAATCCCAGTGTTTGTTCTGGATTGGGATATTCAGACCCAGTGTTAGCTCAGGATTGGGACATTCAGACCCAGTGTTCGTACTAGATTGGGACATTCAGACCCAGTGTTTGATCTTGATTGGTACAGTCAGACCCAGTGTTTGATCTTGATTGGTACAGTCAGACCCAGTGTTTGTTCTGGATTGGGATATTCAGACTCAGCCTTTGTTCTGGACTGAGACATTCAAACCCAGTGTTATTTCTAGATTGGGATATTCAGACCCCGGCATTTTTCAAGTTTGGGATATTCAGACCCAGTGTTGGTTCTGAATTGGGACGTTGAGACCCAGTGTTTGTACTAGATTACAACATTCAGACCCAGTATTTCTACTAGATTGGGACATTCAGATCAAGTGTTCATTCTGGATTGGGACAGTCAGATGCAATATTTGTTCTGGATTGGGATATTCAGACACAGGGTTTGCTCAGGATTGGGACATTCAGACCCAGTGTTTGTACTAGATTGGGACATTCAGACCCAGTGTTTGTTCTGGATTGGGACATTCAGACCCAGTGTTTGTTCTGGATTGGAACATTCGGACCCAGTGTTTGTACTGGATTGGGATATTCAGATTCAGCGTTTGTTCAAGATTGGGATGTTCAGACTCAGTGTTTGTACTATATTGCAACATTCAGACCCAGTGTTTGTTCTGGATTGGGACATTCAGACCGAGTGTTCATTTTGGATTGGGACAGTCAGACGCAGTGTTTGTTCTGGATTGGAACATCCTGACCCAGTATTTGGGTGAGATTGGAACATTCAGACCCAGTATTTGTTCTAGATTGGGACATTCAGACCCAGCGTTTGTTCTGACTGGGACGTTCATACCCAGTGTTTGTTCTAGATTGAGACATTCAGACCTAGTGTTTGTTCAAGGTTGATACATTCAGACCCAGTGTTTGTTCTGGATTGGAACATTCAGACCCAGTGTTTATTTTGGATTGGGAGATTCAGACCCAGTGTTTGCTCAGGATTGGGACAGTCAGACCCAATGTTTGTTCTGGATTGGGACATTCAGACAAAGCCTTTGTTCTGGACTGAGACATTCAAACCCAGTGTTTGTTCTGGATTGGGATATTCAGACCCAGTGTTAGCTCAGGATTGGGACATTCAGACACAGTGTTCGTACTAGATTGGGACATTCAGACCCAATGTTTGATCTGGATTGGTATAGTCAGACCCAGTGTTTGTTCTGGATTGGGATATTCAGACCCAGTGTTTGTTCTGGATTGGAACATTCGGACCCAGTGTTTGTACTAGATTGGGATATTCACACCCAGTGTTATTTCTAGATTGGGATATTCAGACCCTGGCTTTTTTCAAGTTTGGGATATTCAGACCCAGTGTTTGTTCTGGATTACAACATTCAGACCCAGTATTTCTATTAGATTGGGACATTCAGATCCAGTGTTCATTCTGGATTGGGACAGTCAGATGCAGTATTTGTTCTGGATTGGGATATTCAGATGCAGTGTTTGTTCAAGATTGGGATGTTCAGACTCAGCTTTTGTTCTGGACTGAGACATTCAAACCCAGTGTTATTTCTAGATTGGGATATTCAGACCCCGGCATTTTTCAAGTTTGGGATATTCAGACACAGTGTTTGTTCTGGATTGGGATGTTGAGACCCAGTATTTGTACTAGATTACGACATTCAGACCCAGAGTTTCTACTAGATTGGGACATTCAGACCCAGTGTTCATTCTGGATTGGAACATTCGGACCCAGTATTTGTACTGGATTGGGATATTTAGACTCAGTGTTTGTTCAAGATTGGGATGTTCAGACTCAGTGTTTGTACTATATTGCAACATTCAGACCCAGTGTTTGTTCTGGATTGGGACATTTAGACCGAGTGTTCATTTTGGATTGGGACAGTCAGATGCAGTGTTTGTTCTGGATTGGAACATCCTGACCCAGTATTTGGATTAGATTGGAATATTCAGACACAGTATTTGTTCTATATTGGGACATTCAGACCCAGCGTTTGTTCTGACTGGGTCATTCAAACCCAGTGTTTGTTCTAGATTGAGACATTCAGACCTAGTATTGTTCAAGATTGAGACATTCAGACCCAGTGTTTGTTCTGGATTGGAACATTCAGACCCAGTGTTTGTTTTGGATTGGGAGATTCAGACCCAGTGTTTGTACTAGATTGGGACATTAAAATCCAGTGTTTGTTCTGCATTGGGACATTCAGACTAAGCCTTTGTTATGGACTGAGACATTCAAACCCAGTGTTTGTTCTGGATTGGGATATTCAGACCCAGTGTTAGCTCAGGATTGGGACATTCAGACACAGTGTTCGTACTAGATTGGGACATTCAGACCCAATGTTTGATCTGGATTGGTACAGTCAGACCCAGTGTTTGTTCTGGATTGGAATATTCAGACCCAGTGTTTGTTCTGGATTGGAACATTCGGACCCAGTGTTTGTACTAGATTGGGATATTCAGACCAAGTGTTATTTCTAGATTGGGATATTCATATCCTGGCTTTTTTCAAGTTTGGTTTATTCAGACCCAGTGTTTTTTCTGGATTGGGACGTTGAGACCCAGTGTTTGTACTAGATTACAACATTCAGACCCAGTATTTCTATTAGATTGGGACATTCAGGTCCAGTGTTCATTCTGGATTGGGACAGTCAGATGCAGTATTTGTTCTGGATTGGGATATTCAGACACAGTGTTTGTTCAAGATTGGGATGTTCAGACTCAGTGTTTGTACTATATTGGAATATTCAGGCCCAGTGTTTGTTCTGGTTTGGGACATTCAGACCCAGTGTTCATTCTGGATTGGGACAGTCAGACGCAGTGTTTGTTCTGGATTGGAACATCCTAACCCAGTATTTGGATGAGATTGGAACATTCAGACCCAGTATTTGTTCTGACTAGTACATTCAAACCCAGTGTTTGTTCTGGATTGGGATATTCAGACCCAATGTTTGATCTGGATTGGTACAGTCAGACACAGTGTTTGTTCTGGATTGGGATATTCAGACCCAGTGTTTGTTCTGGATTGGAACATTCGGACCCAGTGTTTGTACTCGATTGGGATATTCACACCCAGTGTTATTTCTAGATTGGGATATTCAGACCTTGGCTTTTTTCAAGTTTGGGATATTCAGACCCAGTGTTTGTTCTGTATTGGGATGTTGAGACCCAGTGTTTGTACTAGATTACAACATTCAGACCCAGTATATCTATTAGATTGGGACATTCAGATCCAGTGTTCATTCTGGATTCGGACAGTCAGATGCAGTATTTGTCCAGGATTGGGATATTCAGACACAGTGTTTGTTCAAGATTGGGATGTTCAGACTCAGTGTTTGTACTATATTGGAATATTCAGGCCCAGTGTTTGTTCTGGTTTGGGACATTCAGACCCAGTGTTCGTACTAGATTGGGACATTCAGACCCAGTGTTTGTTCTGGATTGGGATATTCAGACCCAGTGTTTGTTGTGGATTGGGATATTCAGACCCAGTGTTTGTTCTGGATTGGGACATTCAGACCGAGTGTTCATTTTGAATTGGGACAGTCAGACGCAGTGTTTGTTCTGGATTGGAACATCCTGACCCAGTATTTGGGTGAGATTGGAACATTCAGACCCAGTATTTGTTCTATATTGGGACATTCAGACCCAGCGTTTGTTCTGACTGGGTCATTCAAACCCAGTGTTTGTTCTAGATTGTGACATTCAGACCTAGTGTTTGTTCAAGGTTGAGACATTCAGACCCAGTGTTTGCTCAGGATTGGGACATTCAGACCCAGTGTTCATTCTGGATTGGGACAGTCAGACGCAGTGTTTGTTCTGGATTGGAACATCCTGACCCAGTATTTGGATGTGATTGGAACATTCAGACCCAGCGTTTGTTCTGACTAGGATATTCAAACCCAATGTTTGTTCTGGATTGGGATATTCAGACCCTGTGTTTGCTCAAGATTGGGACGTTCAGACCCAGTGTTCGTACTAGATTGTGACATTCAGACCCAGTGTTTGTTCTGGATTGGGATATTCAGACCCAGTGTTTGTTGTGGATTGGGATATTCAGACACAGTGTTTGTTCTGGATTGGAACATTCGGACCAAGTGTTTGTACTGGATTGGGATATTCAGACTCAGTGTTTGTTCAAGATTGGGATGTTCACACTCAGTGTTTGTACTATATTGCAACATTCAGACCCAGTGTATGTTCTGGATTGGGACATTCAGATCGAGTGTTCATTTTGGATTGGGACAGTCAGACGCAGTGTTTGTTCTGGATTGGGACATCCTGACCCAGTATTTGGGTGAGATTGGAACATTCAGACCCAGCGTTTGTTCTGACAGCGACGTTCAAACCCAGTGTTTGTTCTAGATTGAGACATTCAGACCTAGTGTTTGTTCAAGGTTGAGACATTCAGACCCAGTGTTTGTTCTGGATTGGAACATTCAGACCCAGTGTTTGTTTTGGATTGGGAGATTCAGACCCAGTGTTTGCTCAGGATTGGGACAGTCAGACCCAATGTTTGTTCTGGATTGGGACATTCAGACAAAGCCTTTGTTCTGGACTGAGACATTCAAACCCAGTGTTTGTTCTGGATTGGGATATTCAGACCCAGTGTTAGCTCAGGATTGGGACATTCAGACCCAGTGTTCGTACTAGATTGGGACATTCAGACCCAATGTTTGATCTGGATTGGTACAGTCAGACCCAGTGTTTGTTCTGGATTGGAATATTCAGACCCAGTGTTTGTTCTGGATTGGAACATTCGGACCCAGTGTTTGTACTAGATTGGGATATTCAGACCAAGTGTTATTTCTAGATTGGGATATTCAGACCCTGGCTTTTTTCAAGTTTGGGACATTCAGATCCAGTGTTCATTCTGGATTGGGACAGTCAGATGCAGTATTTGTTCTGGATTGGGATATTCAGACACAGTGTTTGTTCAAGATTGGGATGTTCAGACTCAGTGTTTGTACTATATTGGAATATTCAGGCCCAGTGTTTGTTCTGGATTGGAACATCCTAACCCAGTATTTGGATGAGATTGGAACATTCAGACCCAGTATTTGTTCTAGATTGGGACATTCAGTCCCAGCGTTTGTTCTGACTAGTACATTCAAACCCAGTGTTTGTTCTGGATTGGGATATTCAGACCCAATGTTTGATCTGGATTGGTACAGTCAGACCCAGTGTTTGTTCTGGATTGGGATATTCAGACCCAGTGTTTGTTCTGGATTGGAACATTCGGACCCAGTGTTTGTACTCGATTGGGATATTCACACCCAGTGTTATTTCTAGATTGGGATATTCAGACCTTGGCTTTTTTCAAGTTTGGGATATTCAGACCCAGTGTTTGTTCTGGATTGGGATGTTGAGACCCAGTGTTTGTACTAGATTCCAACATTCAGACCCAGTATTTCTATTAGATTGGGACATTCAGATCCAGTGTTCATTCTGGATTCGGACAGTCAGATGCAGTATTTGTTCAGGATTGGGATATTCAGACACAGTGTTTGTTCAAGATTGGGATGTTCAGACTCAGTGTTTGTACTATATTGGAATATTCAGGCCCAGTGTTTGTTCTGGTTTGGGACATTCAGACCCAGTGTTCATTCTGGATTGGGACAGTCAGACGCAGTGTTTGTTCTGGATTGGAACATCCTGACCCAGTATTTGGGTGTGAGTGGAACATTCAGACCCAGTATTTGTTCTAGATTGGGACATTCAGACCCAGCGTTTGTTCTGACTAGGATATTCAAACCCAATGTTTGTTCTGGATTGGGATATTCAGACCCTGCGTTTGCTCAGGATTGGGACGTTCAGACCCAGTGTTCGTACTAGATTGGGACATTCAGACCCAATGTTTGATCTGGATTGGTACATTCAGAACCAGTGTTTGTTCAAGATTGGGATATTCAGACCTAGTGTTTGCTCAGGATTGGGATATTCAGACCCAATGTTTGTTCAAGATTGGAACAACCAGACCCATTATTTGTTCTGGACTGGATCATTCAGACCCAGTGTTTGTATTAGATTAGAACATGCAGACCCAGTGTTTGTTCTAGATTGGGACATTCAGATGCAGTTTTTGTTCTGGATTGGGACATTCAGACAAAGTGTTTGTTCAAGATTGGGATATTCAGATCCAGATTTTGTTCAAGATTGGGATATTCAGACTCACTGTTTTTACTTTATTGGAACATTCAGACCCAGTGTTCGTTCTGGATTGGGACAGTCAGACACAATGTTTGTTCTGGATTGGAACATCCTGACCCAGTATTTGGGTGAGATTGGAACATTCAGACCCAGTATATGTTCTAGATTGGGACATTCAGACCCAGTGTTTGATCTGGATTGGGATTTTCAGACCCAGTGTTCGTTCTGGATTGGGGTATTCAGACCCAGTTTTTGTTCCGAATTGGAACATTCAGACCCAGTGTTTGTTGTAGATTGGGACATTCAGATCCAGTGCTTGTTCTGGATTGGGACATTCAGACAAAGCCTTTGTTCTGGACTGAGACATTGAAACCCAGTGTTTGTTCGGGATTGGGATGTTCAGACCCAGTGTTTGTTTTGGATTGGGATATTCAGACCCAGTGTTTGATCTGTATTGGGAGAGTCAGATCCAGTGTTTGTACTAGATTGGGACAGTCAGACCCAGTGTTTGTTCTGGATTGGAACATTCGGACCCAGTGTTTGTACTAGATTGGGATATTCAGACCCCGTGTTATTTCTAGATTGGGATATTCAGACCCCGGCATTTTTCAAGTTTGGGATATTCAGACCCAGTGTTTGTTCTGGATTGGGACGTTGAGACCCAGTGTTTGTACTAGATTACAACATTCAGACCCAGTATTTCTACTAGATTGGGACATTCAGATCCAGTGTTCATTCTGGATTGGGACATTCAGACCCAGTGTTCGTAGTAGATTGGGACATTCAGACCCAGTGTTTGATGTTCCTGATGAAGGGCTTTTGCCCGAAACGTTCATTTTGCTGCTCGTTGGATGCTGCCTGAACTGCTGTGCTCTTCCAGCACCACTAATCCAGTATTTGATATTCAGCATCTGCAGTCATTGTTTTTACCCTGGATTGGTACAGTCAGACCCAGTGTTTGTTCTGGATTGGGATATTCAGACCCAGTGTTTGTTCTAGATTGGAACATTCGGACCCAGTGTTTGTACTAGATTGGGATATTTAGACCCAGTGTTATTTCTAGATTGGGATGTTCAGACCCTGGCATTTTTCAAGTTTGGGATATTCAGACCCAGTGTTTGTTCTGGATTGGGACGTTGAGACCCAGTGTTTGTACTAGATCACGACATTCAGAGCCAGTATTTCTACTAGATTGTGACATTCAGACCCAGTGTTCATTCTGGATTGGGACAGTCAGATGCAGTATTTGTTCTGGATTGGGATATTCAGACACAGTGTTTCCTCAGGATTGGGACATTCAGACCCAGTGTTTGTACCAGATTGGGACATTCAGACCCAGTGTTTGTACTGGATTGGGATATTCAGACCCAGTGTTTGTTGTGGATTGGGATATTCAGACCCAGTGTTTGTTCTGGATTGGAACATTCGGACCCAGTGTTTGTACTGGATTGGGATATTCAGACTCAGTGTTTGTTTAAGATTGGGATGTTCAGACTCAGTGTTTGTACTATATTGCAACATTCAGACCCAGTGTTTGTTCTGGATTGGGACATTCAGACCGTGTGTTCATTTTGGATTGGGACAGTCAGACGCAGTGTTTGTTCTGGATTGGAACATCCTGACCCAGTATTTGGGTGAGATTGGAACATTCAGACCCAGTATTTGTTCTAGACTGGGACATTCAGACCCAGCGTTTGTTCTAGATTGGGACATTCAGACCCAGTGTTTGTTCTAGATTGAGACATTCAGACCTAGTGCTTGTTCAAGGTTGAGACATTCAGACCCAGTGTTTGTTCTGGATTGGAACATTCAGACCCAGTGTTTGTTCTGGATTGGGACATTCAGACCGTGTGTTCATTTTGGATTGGGACAGTCAGACGCAGTGTTTGTTCTGGATTGGAACATCCTGACCCAGTATTTGGGTGAGATTGGAACATTCAGACCCAGTATTTGTTCTAGACTGGGACATTCAGACCCAGCGTTTGTTCTAGATTGGGACATTCAGACCCAGTGTTTGTTCTAGATTGAGACATTCAGACCTAGTGCTTGTTCAAGGTTGAGACATTCAGACCCAGTGTTTGTTCTGGATTGGAACATTCAGACCCAGTGTTTGTTTTGGATTGGGAGATTCAGACTCAGTGTTTGCTCAGGATTGGGACAGTCAGACCCAATGTTTGTTCTGGATTGGGACATTCAGACAAAGCCTTTGTTCTGGACTGAGACATTCAAACCCAGTGTTTGTTCTGGATTGGGATATTCAGACCCAGTGTTCGTACTAGATTGGGACATTCAGACCCAATGTTTGATCTGGATTGGTACAGTCAGACCCAGTGTTTGTTCTGGATTGGGATATTCAGACCCAGTGTTTGTTCTGGATTGGAACATTCGGACCCAGTGTTTGTACTGGATTGGGATATTCAGACCAAGTGTTATTTCTAGATTGGGATATTCAGACCCTGGCTTTTTTCAAGTTTGGGATATTCAGACCCAGTGTTTGTTCTGGATAGGGACGTTGAGACCCAGTGTTTGTACTAGATTACAACATTCAGACCCAGTATTTCTATTAGATTGGGACATTCAGATCCAG